>NW_023270807.1:86810493-86814497 GCF_011800145.1 Mirounga leonina | reverse complement strand
AAGAGAAGAGAAGAGAAGAGAAGAGAAGAGAAGAGAAGAGAAGAGAATTGGGAATGAAATTTGGAAGCTGGAAAGCAGATGGATGAGTAATTTAGCCAACCAGCAAGTGCCTATGCAAACAGGAAGGGTTCTTAAAGCTTAAGCTAAATCCTAAACTGGTGGTAGTAGAAGCATAGAACCATATATAGAACCCCAGAAAGGCTCAGATAATCCAAACACAGAGGAGCATATCAAGATGAAACCAGGAAGACCAAGTAAAATCTGCTTAAGAACTAAGTGTTCATGACATTATATAACCATTGAATATTAATTTTATGAGCAATTGTTACATTCCCTCAATTCATGGAGAGAAAGAGGAAACTAAATGTGTATGAGGAGTGAGATAGGGGTGTAAGCGAGTTAAGTTTTCACCATCCATAGTACTCAATTAATGAAGCTATCTAAACTGGAAAAATCAAGAAAGAAAAGCATAAACATTTTATTTAAAAATATGGAAGGAAATATCAAGAAAGTTATAAAAGGGTTGAAAATGGTTTTGTCTCAGGAACAGAGTAAGAGATAGAGAGGGAAAGGGACATGGAGGTAGTATTTTTTTGTTATAAGCTTTGTCCAAACATTTAAATTTAAAATTAAAATTTGTGAATATGCTTGCCTTTGCATTTCATTTGCTATGCCTTGGAGTTCTTCCTATAGCAGTACATATAGGTATGTTTTTTTCTTAATGACCGCAGAATGATCTATTTTATTGCTATGATGTAATTTACTTAACCAAGCTTATATTGATGGACATTTAATTTGGTGTCAGATCTTTTAAATTACAAAGCCTCAGGGGGAAATTTCTCATATTTTTGCTTATATATATATATAGGATAAATTCCTAGCAGTGTATTTTTAAAAACTATTTGAAAGAGAGTTTTGTTTTATCTTTTGCATTTTTACAAAGTAACATTTTTAGACTAGTTTCTTAAAAAAAATGTGGATATAGTACAGAGAGTTTTCATATACTCATTATTAATATCTTACATTAGTATGGTATATTTTAAGTTAGTGAACCAATATTGATAAATTTTTATTAACTAAACTGCAAGCTTTATTCAGACTTTTTCAGTTTTTAACTCATGTCCTTTTTCTAGTCCAGGATCCCATCCAGGATACCACATTAAATTTAGTCATCATGTATTCTTAGGGTTCCCTTGGCTGCAACATTGTTCCAGACTTTCCTTGTTTTTGGTGACATTGGCAGTCTTGAGAAATAGTGGCTAGGTATTTTGTAGAATGGCCCTCAAATGGGAATTTTCTCTTGGTTAGGATGGAGTTATGTCTTTTTGGAAGGAAGACCACAAAGGGAGAGTGTCATTTTCACCACATTATATCAACGGTGCATGCAATCAACATGACTTCTCACTGTTGTTGCTAACCTTGAAGCTCTATTTGTCAGATTACTCCACTGTAAAATCATACTTATTTCTCACCCCTTTTCTACTACCCTTTTAACATTTCTTGCAAGGCAGGTCTGCTATCAATGAATCCTCCCAGTTTTTGCCTGTAAAAAAAACAAAACAAAACTTTATTTCTTCTTGACTTTTGAAAGGTAATTTCACTGGATATAGAATTCTAGGCAGGTTTTGTTGTTGTTGTTGTCATTGTTCAACATTTTAAGTATTTCAATCTATCTCTTGTAGTTTGCATTGGTTCTGAGGAGAAGTCCACAGTAATACTTGTTCCTCTGTAGATAAGGTGATTCTTTTTTTGCTCTGACTTTTCTCAAGAACTTCTCTTTGTTTTTGATTTTTCTGCTGTTTGAATATATTCCCAAGTGTGTGTTTTTTGGTATTTGTACCGCTTGGTGTTTTCTGAGCTTCCTAGATCTGTGGCTTAGTGTTGGCTATTAATTTTGGAAAATTCTTGGCCATTATTACTTCAAATCTTTCTTCTGACCCACTCTTTCTTCCCCTTTCTAGTATTCTAATAACGTGTATGTTACACTTTTTTGAAATTATCCTACAGTTCTTGGATGTTATGTTTTGTTTTATTCTTTTGTTTGTTTTTTTCTTTCATTTATTTGCATTTCAGTTTGGAACATTTCTATTGACTTAACATTAATCTCATTGGTTCTTCTCTCAGACATTTCCAGTCTACTGATAAGTCTCTCAAAGGCAATCTTCATTTCTACTACCACATTTTTTGGTGGTTGTTTTTCGGGGATTTTGTTTTTTAGCACCTAATATTTATTTTTCCTTAGACTTTACAGCTCTCCAGTTAATTACCCATCTCCTCTTGCATACTTTTCTATATTCCCTCAAATATTAATCATAGTTTTTTTAAATTCCCTGTCAGATCATTCCAACATCTGTGTTGCATTCAAGTCTGGTTCTGATGTTTGCTTTGTCTCTCCAGAATGTGTTTTTTCTTGTATTTGGCTTGTCTTATAATTTTTTGTTGGAAGCTATACATGTTATATTGGGTAAAAGGAACTGAGGTAAACGGGCCTCTAGAGTGAGATTTTATGTTAATTTGCTGGGAGTGGATCTCTGTTTAATGTTTGAAGTACCAATAGGTGCCAGTGGCCTTGCATTCCTCAAGTTTCCTTGTTTTTGACCCCCCTCCTGAGTTTTGTCACTCTTAACTACTCCCCTTGGAGAGAATTTACATCTTTCAGCTCTAAGTCTGCAACCCCAACCAGTATCTCTTTCTCAGGCTAGATCATACTCAGCCTCCAGCAATTTGTCAAAGTTGCCATCTAAGTGTTCCTACTGGTTTGGCTCCACAGGCATCTGCTTCTGGTAAGCAGATCTCAACTTTGACTCTCTGGATTCCAGATTTGGGGGTGCCAATTTGTCCTGTGACTTCAGTTCTCTGATGAGTCCAAGAAAAGTCATTGATTTTCAGTTTGTTCGGCTTTATGTTGTTGTAAGAATAGGAGTGACCCAGAACTGAAACTGTAAGTGTCCTAGCAGCAGAGATACTTTGATAGATATTGGCAAGTTGTCCTCCAAAAATTTTTCACCAACTTATGTTCCCATGATAATGTGTGCAATGACTTCAATATATACTTATTTTTAAATATCTTGGCATCCACACTTGCTAATATTTGACCTTGAGACTGAGATGAACTTTAAAAGAGAGTAGATAGTGGAGAAAGTCTTAAAGATAACTTATTTTCAAAATGCAAATGCATTTTTGTTATGTATTCGCATGTCATTACATTTTATTATAATGGTGGTAGCTGTCTATTTTGATTTCCAAAGGGACTTATTAGCTTGATCTAAAGAAAGAGGAAGTTGGGGTGAGGTACATCGGATTCTAATAAGAACTCCTCCAGTTATGCTCTTTCTTAATTAAAAGAAATTAATAGGCGGGAACACTGATTTCGCTGAGAAATTGGTAGATTTGCATGCATTTGGATTTACACATACAAAATGTGTCAGAATTTTTTATAAGTTAGGAATCAAAATTGAATTTTCTGACCTTGGTCTGGCTCCAGGAGGGAGCATAGCTTAGTCTATTATGTGCATGCAGCTGACTTCTACACTAATCCTTGATAGTTTCAAACCCTGCCTCTTCTTTCTTTTTTAAAACAAAAATATTCTGTTAGAATTTCTCTTAGTTTCCTTGATTATTGCCAGGAAAGTAATGAGTGCTTTCCCCCTATCTCTCCTTTCATGAAGAGATGATGAAGCAGAATGAGTAGATTTTTTTTCTTTTTTCCACATGAATGTTATTTTTCCATAAATGCTTTTCTGTAACTGGAAAATACACTTCAAAATCCAGTAAATGCTTTTTTAGTCGGCAAATAGCAAAATCCTAGCAAGCCAATGATCTTTCAGTTGGATATAACTCTTCAACCATTATTTTACCTCACTGAAAAATTTATCCTGAAAATAGTTAACCTTTGGTGTTAGGTAGAATGGACGAAAAGAAAGGTCTGATATTTCATGGCTAAAATGCAAAAAAAAGAAGAAAGAAAGAAAGAAAGAAAGAAAGAAAGAAAGAAAGAAAGAAAG
>NW_023270807.1:86613010-86810483 GCF_011800145.1 Mirounga leonina | reverse complement strand
AAGAAAGAAAGAAAGAAAGAAAGAAAGAAAGAAAGAAAGAAAGAAAGAAAGAAAGAAAGAAAGGAAGAAAGAAAGAAAGGAAGAAAGAAAGAAAAGTCAAAGAATTTTGAATGATCAAGCCATCTTAATTCAAGCTTATTTTACTCCCAAAGTGAAAGACGTGGAGACTGTTTTAAATAGGTTAATTATTGTGAAGAAGCACGGTGTCATTTCTTCACTCGCTGATATAAATGTCTATTCATGGTAAATAAATTCTATATTCTAAGGAATGTTAAAATGCTCCCCATCCCTGTAAACAATACGCTATGTAAAGGAAATGAAATATGAAACAAAGCCAAAACTCTTATTGCAGCTTTGTTTTGTTAAGTTCTGTGTTCGTAAGATATTGTCAGCAGTGATGAAATGTAGGACTTTACTAAATGTTATCATTTAATGACATGGAGTATGAAAAAACAAAACAAGTCACACTTGATGTTGTGGTTGGGACAAACTGAAAAAGTTATTTCCACATTTATATGACAATATTGCTATAAGCAGTGTTGAAAACTGGCCAATATTCAAGTTTTTTTAAAAAATAATTCAGGTTCTACCCCCTCTGACCATAGAAGTATATGTATCTCGTAGTTTAAAGCATCACAAAACAAAAGTTAAAGCTTTCATCTGGATACTGATCTCATTCTTTTAGGCACTGTATTTTACTAAAAACAATTTTCGGACCTAAGGATTTGAAGTAAATATGAATTATTTTTTAAGAGATTATGCAGCCAATAAAAGTAAATTTAATTACCCAAATGAAAACTTACTATATGAACATAAGGCCTTTCACTCCCAAATCCCTCTACTTCTGTTTTAACAGAGTTTCTGAGTGGGAGAATGTTCTGAAATCGCCCACTTTACAGCTCACTTTCTAAACCAGAAGCCTAGGATTAGAGGGATTTTATCCATGTACAGATAAGCAACAGTAGTTAAAATATCTTCTACATTTAGCCAGCACCTTTGTTCTGTTGTCCTTCCTCAAGTCAAAAAGAAATTTCTCAAAAGGTTCTCAAGCTACTAAATGTTATATTTCAGTTTTTGTTTATCCCATCAAACCTGTGGCACCTAGAATTTATGTGTCTTCTCTTTTTCTTGACTTGAATAGAAAATATCATTCCAGAGGAAGCTCTCAATCCTAAAAACTTAAAAAATCTTTTGTATCATGAGAAAAATAATACTAGGAATAATGGTGCCATTTAGATGTACAGTCCTGCCAAATGAACTCTAACCCTAAGTTTACCAAGAGGCATATTGATGAGAATCTAGTCAATTCCATGATAATTTGGGGGCTGACATTTTGTTGGTGAATTTATAGACTAAAGATTAACTACTTTCACTAAGTGATATATCAACTCTTTATATGTGAGCAGACTAGGAACAAGGGTAGGGAATGAAAAGAAACAGGGAAAGGGAAGTGAGAAATATAGCTGATTTTTTACTCTTGGGAAGATGGGCATTTCATATTGACAATCTACTCTCAGATGCAGCAGCGAGGAGGTAGCCAGAGTAACAACCAACCCATGTAGCAGAAAAGGTCTGCTGCCTTCTCAAGGACGTGTGTTGTAATTACCAACTCTTTCTGGATACCCATTGCCTCTCCTCTTTTTTCTTGATCAGTCTGACTGCATTTCAGTTCCTCCAAGGATGGGTCACTGTTCAGAACCAATTGTTTCTTTTGCCTTTTTTTTTTTTTTTTTACTGATTTTACCTTTTTGAGCTCCTGTAGGTAGCATACGGTAACAGTCTGAACCTAGAGAAACTTATACAGTTCAGCAATCTGTGTGTTGAAAATGTACTATTCCTAGCCTGTTTGATGCTATAAGGTGTAACATTTTCTGGTGTAATGAAATAGGGTTCAGTGTAGAATAATGAGTTCCAGTGTAAGAAAGCATGGGGTTATGTCCCATCTCTACCACTTTATAGGTGAATGTCCTTAGCAAAGTACCTTTATTCGCCGAGTCCTTATTTTCTCATTGGCAAGTGAGTGTAACAATAGCACTTGCTTCATGGGTTTTAAGTCATTATTACATGAGCTCCTGCCTCAATAGTGCTTAGCATAGAGCATGGGATATAATAGACACTCAGTGAATGTTACTGCACAAAAGAGGTTGAACAAAAAACATTGCAAATCTAATCTAACTAGAAGGTAATTGAGTACAGTACCCACGCCTTGTTTAAAGCAATTCCTTGGAAATGTGGTGAAGTGTTTAAGGTTAGTTGATACTCAGAACTCAAGTGTCGAGTGTGTAGCTTTCTGGATTCAAGCCACAAACTGGAGGGCACAGAACAGTGGCTGACTCTGATTCTAATAGCTGACAGAGCCTAACCATAATCCATTAGGCCTAAAGCATCAGATAAACTTGTGGTATTCTTAACATCAGTCATTATTAATTAATTTAAATATTAAAGCAGGGGTGCATCCCAAGGGGAGTTCCTGCCATTCAAGGAAGGGCTTATGGCTTTTATCAAACAAGGTCCAAAAACAGATGATCCATTTTGTGAAGCTCTTCCTTACAGGTTGACTTAATGAAACAGAACTTTCAAAAACTTCCCTTCTAGAATTATTGAGATTTGGCCTTTTAACTACACATCATGACTCACTTTCAAAAACTTCCCTTCTAGAATTATTGAGATTTGGCCTTTTAACTACACATCATGACTCAGAAAAAGAAAGAAAGGAAAAAAAAAAAAGCTAAAGAATCAATAATTACTTTCTAGCCAATTACTCCTTGCTAATTTCGAGTGGACTTGTGTTTCTATAATAAAGTATGACTTGGAATTTAAAAGATGTAGGCTATGTAATATAAATATTGCTCTAGTTATTAGGCTCAGTGGCCCAGTTTTGTTCTTTGTGATCTCCGCTGGTTGTATGACAGTCGTGGAGGGGTCAAAGTAGGTTAGTCATTTTTCATAGCAGTAGTTCATTCATTTGTTATTTTTTATTTGCTTTGGGTTACTCAACAATGCTCTTTCCCAGTCTTTGACATTTATTCCTGCCGGTCAGCAGATGGCATAAAAAGAAATTAAGTACTAAGTTGTAAACTGACTCTTTGTTATGCAGTCTGGTGGAAATTTTGACAGAAAAGCGGCGGTTAAAAACAACTGTTTAAAATAAAGTTTGTGAATGATGCATGGTTTCCAATAATCTATTCTTTCCTTTTTCTCCTGTACCACTGATTATCAAGATTTCAATAACTATAAATAAATTCTCCAGATGCAGAGGCTAAAACTGCCAATCAAAATTCTCTGCAGTCTTTTATGAGTTCCTGGATGAGTGCCTTCCTATTTTTTCCTGGTAAGGAAATGGGTCCAGCATGTCTTATGCTGGGTGCTTCCATATTAACTCTTTCCTCAGAATCTTCTACTTCAACATCTACAAAGTCATAAATGTTAGCTAGCTGACATATACAAAAAAGCAATATTGATACTATTGCCAAGAAATTTCTTTAAAGCGAGTCACGTTCCAAGGCAGTGTTTGCCAAAATGGTGCCATTGAAATTCAAAGGAAGTAAAAGACACACTCTTTAAATACCTCTGTGATTCCTATGAAAAGCCCATCAGTGTCCTGGTGTCTTTTTGTTTGTTTTTAAGTAGGCTCCATACCGGGCTTGAATTCAGGATCCTGAGGTCAAGACCTGAGCTGAGATCAAGAGTCAAACACTTAACCAATTGAACCACCCAAGTGCCCCCAGTAGCTGAGTGTCTTATACCCCACATTGAAGTATCCAAGGGTAACATTTAACCTAGTCCCTCTTGCACTGTCCTTTCCATCTTGCTCCCTTGTTGACAGGAGAGCCCTCTGGGCTTGAACATTTCTTACCCAAAATGCAAGGCAGACAGTGGACGAGCTACATGGATCACTGTTATAGGATCTTGAGTGAGTGAGGTTAAAATTCATAATAGTCATTAGGATGTTAGGTCAAATCAATTCAATCTTCATTTTTAATATAATAAAAAGTCTTTGACTCAGGCAGCGAAATGATTTCTCCAGGTGCGGTTCCCTGCCATTGGTTAGTCATACTGCCTTAGTTTCTATGAGGTTGAGTTATAAATTGCACTGTTATTAGTCTTATTGCCTTGTTTCTATGAGGCTGAGTTATAAATCGGGGAAGGCTTTGCTAATCCCAGAAGGCTTTCTGAAATAGCTTTGTAGTCAAATTAAGACACAATTATTTGGAAGAAGCAGTTTCTTTAGACAATAGTTAGGAATATTAGTCCATTGCTCCCGGGGCTGGCTTCATGAGCACACAAATCTATAGGGGCCCACCGGAGGGCCTCAAGCTTGCTTTACCCACTGCTACTGCTGATGAGGGAGCAGAAGGCTAGCTGAGGACAAAGCACAAGCTGACACCCCGCAACCTCCCCGCCCCCAACAATCCCGGATGGGATTTGTGTGACATTCTTCCAGGAAGCATCCAACTATCTTAATGTTAATGCATTGCTAGCGGGGGGGGGGGGGGGGGGGGGGGGGGGGGACGACAACCTTTAACTTGACAATGGCAAGGCCTCCAGTATCCTGTGAGTCTTCTTTCACATATGAAAATCCTTTCGAAACCTCCCTTTTCTTTACTTCCCCCAACTCCCAAGTATATAATCGGTCATTCCTCACAACCCCTGTGCAGTAGCTTTTTCTGTCCACAGGTCCTGTCCCTGTGCTTGAATAAAACCACCATTTTGCACCAAAGACGTCTCAAGAATTCTTTCTTGGTCGTCGGCTCTGGACCTCACCCCACCAAACCTCACCTATATTCCAAAACCACATTACTGCCATCTTAAGATTCTTAATAATTTTATCCTTGAACTCATGCTTTTAAGTGAAGTGAAATAGGGCAATGGAACGAACACGTATTTGAACAGATAAGATACATATAATGTGCATGATGGCTGTGATTCCTTGTTGCCCCATTCTCATACAATGGTTACAGTGACCCCTGAGCACAGCACTCAGGTGGACCCATGATGCACAGGAGTTCACTGTAACGTGAAGCAAATCAAGGCAATATTATTAGGTTTATAACTAAGTGGGGGAAGGGCAGTCCGACAACCCTGAGAGGCCCCTTTTTCTTTTTGAAAGGGAACTTGCTTCATAAGCAGATAGAAGATAATGGAGTTCTAAGAAACACAAAACAACTAAGGAACTCTGTCATATCTTTCCTTACTCATGTTACTTCCCTGTATTAGCCAATCACATATGCTAGAAATCATGATCCAAAGGAAAGAGAGTGACCCATGGTTACCTTTTCTGTTAGTCTTTCTTTACCCATCTGTAAGTTGAAGGTAGTGTTAATAGAATGTACTTGCATAAGGAAGTGGAAATAAAAACAGTTGAGTTAGTATTCTGCAGCATTTCTGCCCTTCTGATAGGAATAAAATACATATGCAATGTAAGAGCTATAAAATGCAAATTGTGTGATTATGATGATTCTACATACAAGTTAAAGGGCTTTATATTTAAGACTAGAATGTATCAATATAAAAATGAATGATAAAATTCATGCTAATAATTTAAATTTTTATTTTTTTCTTTATTTATAATGCAGTAAGTAAAAATAAAAAAGACACGATGACAAGTCAAGAGAAAGACTGGAAGAAAGGGAAAAGTGTTCATTTTAATACCTCTAGTAGCATGCTATTTTCTGCTTTTTGAATAAGAGGTTCTACATTTTCATTTTCTTCTGGGCCCTGCTAATGATACAGCTGGCCCTCATGGCTCTAGAGTTGTTTGGGTTTTGACCTTCCCCAGTAGGTAAGGGATGGAGTTTGGGACAAAAGAAGGGGAGGTGAGACGCTAACAACTCAAGCCCCTTGCTTCCAGAGGCCCTGTGGACTCTCCTTTTTATTGTTTTAATGGAGGTCTTTCTTGTCTTTTCGAGAATTATCTTAGTAATAGTAGTTTCTAATGGCTCCCCAACCAAAGAATGGTCCCAGTATTTCTCCTTGTTTCTGATTTTCTAAATACACAGAAGCTTAAGTGAGGTTTGCTATTGTTACTTCCTAGAGAGCAAGTTCAAATGCTTGCGTTCCATCATTTACTTTCAAAACCATTTCCTTTTCATTCCATTTTTAATCCCATAATTTGAGGTCACTAAAAGCATTTTACACATATCCTGTGGAGTTTGATTCTCTCCCTTGCCCTTTATTCTTCTGTTCTGATTTCATTTTCATTTATTCTTAGGTGCACAGCATTGCAGTCAGGATCCAGGCCTTTGTAGATATCCTGTTGGTTGCTGCTAAAGGCAAAAAAGAGAGAGAGTCACATTGCTAATGCTCTTTAAAATTCCCCCAAGAGGGACACCTGGGTGGCTCAGTCAGTTGAGCGTCCGATCTTGATTTTGGCTCAGGTTGTGATCTTAGGGTTATGAGATGGAGCCCAGCATTGGGCTTCACACTTAGTAGGGAGTCTTTGGGATTCTCTCTCTCTCTCAAATAAAAAGTATAAATAAATAAATAAATAAAATTCTCCTAAGAGGCCATAACCAACTGAGCAAGATGTCAATCATGTTTTATCCCCACCTTCAACTCTAGTGGCCTTTCATGACCTTTAAGTAAATCTTTTGATTTCACCATAACCTGTTTTGCCTTTTCAGTTTCTCTGATACACAACCTCACGCTGTCTAATTCCTAGAGTCTTAGTATCAGAAAGTGCTAAGGTGTAAATTCTGTTCTGATTTCTTTCATCTGTGTCCTAACAGAAGCTTTAAAGTTTCAGGACAGACAGACTTTGTGCCTGGCCTTACCTGCCCTTACCTGCCTTACTCTAGACAGTTCAGAAACACCAAACTACTTGTAGTTCTTCGAAGGTGCCCTATGTCTCAGACCCCCTTACTTGCCTCATGTGAGTCTTCCTGTCTAGAATCTTCTCCTCTATCTTCCTCACCTAGATAATTACTTTTCAAGCTCTAAGTACCATCTCTGGCACTAGCCCCTCTAGAAGCCCTTCCTGTTCCTTCACAAGGTGAATTAAGAATCATAGGGCCTGTGTTAACCTGGCTGTCACTCTACTTAGCTAATACTATATTACACCAAAATCATCTGTTTATATGATAGCCTTCAGACCACACTGCAGTGTGTCTTTTTATTTGCTGCAAGTTCTGAAGTCCTGGGCACACAGCAGGTATTTAGCATATATATATATTTTTTTGGCCTAAAAAGTGAACTGAATAGATGTATTCTAATCTAATATGTGATATCTTTTCTGGATATTATTTATGTGGCTCTAACCCAGAGATCACCAATATATGTGTAGAAATTATATACATCAGTTGGGGTACCTAAGTGGCTCAGTCAGTTAAACATCTGACTCTTGATTTCGGCTCAGGTCATGTCTCAGGGTTGTGAGATTGAGCCCCAAAACAGGCTGCATGCTGGGCATGGAGCCTGCTTAAGATTCTCTTTCTTCCTCTCCCTTTGCCCCTTTCTCCCCCCAGCATCACACTCTCTCTCTTAAAAAAAAATTAAATTAAAATAAACAAAATAACTTAAATGCATCAGCATTATTCTTCCAGGATTTTTAAAGTCATAGGACCTTAAAATTAGAAGGACCCCCAGAATCTCCCACTTGTTGCCAGGATCACCTTTACATAGCTTTGGTCACTCGTTATCCATTTTATTTTGTCATTTAATTTAATTTAAATTTTATAACCGAAGTTGGGGGAAGAGGACGATTGAAGAAGAGAGTTTCTTGGGTCCCTTCTATCCAAAGCTAATCCCTAATATAAATTCTCTTTTCCAGAAGCCTGTTCCAATCAGAGATGAACTACTCATATCAGAGGTAGGGGAAAAGTCACTAGAAACTTGGGCAAATCCTTTCGTAAGAATATCCAACAGAAGACTCCACAAAATTTCCAGGTATTCAAGAGTTCTATTATTAGCTCAGCTAAGAAAAGCCTTTAGAAAACAGTTTGGGTCCTCCTCATGGGGTTTAGTCAGAATTTTAACTTCTTAGGACTTTTTCAAATCTTTCCTTCTGGACAAAGTTAATTGCCTTTGGTTGACATTTTCGTCTGTATCCTGCATCACTTATAAGATTGATGTCTGTTTTTCTCAGACTAGAACAAGTACACTGGATTCCAAGAAACAACATCCATGTTTTTCAAGTTCTCCAGTGTCACCTATCTCCTTATATATCTGTCACAAAAAACCACAGACTTTAGGCTTCTGGTGGTGAGAAAAGCTAGTCTTGCTGCTCAGATTGGAGACTGATCATTTGTCCTCGTATCTAGGGGCCCAGCCTAATGAAGAGGGCCTGGGCCAGAAATCTCACACGTGACTTCTCCTTCATGTACTCATGCAAGCTCTTTATGAGGCTTGAGGGTTTCTTACCTTGTTCTCTCTGCTGAGTCCCTCTACTGCCGAGATAGACATTGCCTTCTTAACTTCGCCAGCTTATTTTGAGAGGTGAGGGGAAAAAGTATACGCCGAGTCAAAAGTGCCGTGGAAATGAAAATAAGGTGTTCACTCTCCTATCCGCATGGAGAGTTCATCTTTTATCTTCCTTTGCATTACAGACTGGTCAGTCCAGATGGGGTGGAGCAGAGAAGGAAGGGCCATGAGAGATGAGAGGAGGCGTCCAGCAGGAAGAAAAGATAGACTAACCCGTGTTGACTTGTTTCTCCATGTACTGATTTAGACCTCTTATTAATCAGAAGACTCCTGGATCCAGAATGTTTTTCTCTGAAAAGAAAATGTATTGCCAAATTATAAAACTAGGACAATGAGATGGGGAGATTTCTTACCTATGATTTGACTGTGGGTTACCTCCTCCTCCCCATGTTTGTCCTTTGAGAGTCAGAACTGCTCTGAAATTTAATAGATACAATAGATAACGGAGCCCAACTTGCTTCTGGGCAGTTCTATAGGGCCCACAGCACTCAGCGCCATAGTTAAGTACCACCCTGTGCGGCCTGTGGCTTTGTGCCCACTGTAATAACGAAAGCAACCGATAACTTCCTGCTCCTAAAGACAAAGCATGCGCGTGCCTCAGGTTCGTTGGGGCGCCCTTGTGTTCCTCCCCCAATGTAACTAGTGCTTCATCAGTGAGCCAGGACGGCGCAGGCAGGGATTGTTTTCTATTTTATTTTTAATGTTCCCTCTAGGCTCCAGACTCACTGGAGACATCCTGACACAGAATGCTTTGCCCAGCACAATGTGATGCCCTTTACCTAGTAAAAGAGGGAGTCTCATAAAGGTGCTGCCTTCCCCTCAGAACAAACAACGGAAATGCATCAGGAGAGCTCAGCTGCAGACAGAATGCACATCGTGGAGTGGGAGCCACCACGGGATTCCTCAGATGAAAGCCAATTTCAATGAACATTGTGCTTCACAGGCTGCTTCCTCTTGCTCAGTAAGAGCTGCAGAAGGAACATCCCACTTGCGTCTGCTGACACAAAAGAATGCTGTGGCTAGGAGATCTTATCAAGCCTTCCTGTGCCACAGTAACAGAGCTCCAGTTGTGTCTTATAAGAATTGCTCATTGTTTCACGGGGATGACTGGCTCCTTGGGGTGGGATCTGATGGCAGGTCAGGGAGTGGAGGTAGGTGGTACAGGAGGGGGTCAGCCAGCCACGTGACCCAGATTGCTGGCTCTGGGGAAGTCAGCTGGAGGAGCGGGCTGCACCCAGGTCTGCTGAAGAGCTAAATCTTTGAAGTTAAAATATGCGTATGCCTTCTACTTACTAGTGTCTTCAACAGTGTAAATAGAAGTGATGGTCAGGGTTTCTCCTTGGTATACGCTCTTCCTTCTCTTTTCATCGAGTCATCTAAAGCTGTTTGATCCTGGTAAAATAGAAGAGAATAAAGGAGAATTGTTTTGAAAACAGAAACGTATTCACTTAAAACCATCTCTGGACAACTTTGATGCGAAGCAAACGTTTTAGTGCGTATGTTATGAAGTCAGAAATTTGTACTTGTTTTATGAGGATGAAACTCAGGTTTAACATCATCACATTTATGTTTAAGAGTACAAGTTAATAAATTGAATTAACTAAATTTGGCCAATTCGAGATGTTTCCTTTGCTTAGAAAGTTCATGGCTTCCCAGTTTAGGCTTTTTCTTTCTTCTTTCTTTCTTTCTTTCTCTTTCTTTCTTTCTTTCTTTCTTTCTTTCTTTCTTTCTTTCTTTCTTTCTTTCTTTCTTTCTTTCTTCCTTTTTCTTTCTTTCCTTTCTTCTTCTTTCTTTCTTTCGATGAATTGATTGATTAATTGATTTTAGAGAGAAAGAGAGAGAGCAGAGTGGGGGGCAGAGGGAGGAGAGAGGGAGAGAATCTCCAGCAGACTCTCCGCTGAGCGTGGAGCCCGACAAGGGGCTCGATCCCAGGAGGCTCCTGAGTTAAACCAAGAGTCAGACGCCCAACTGACTGAGCCCCCCCAGATGCCCCTGGGCCTTTTTTATTGGGAATATTGATAGTTACCTGTATCGCTATATGGAGAGTAGAATTATGTTTTGTTCTCTTTCTTCTTCCTCTTTCTAAAGGTTTGTTCCAGTAACATACAAGAAATATATAATTGACAGTAAGACATACCAAGGAAAAAGGGTGACCATGACTTTCCTAAAGGGACAATGTTTGAGATGAACATTTATAATTTTTCCTTTTATATCTTCATGGAGTACTTTCTGAAATGGCCTTTGCCCTAAATGTACTTGTATTCAGTTACTTCAACAAAAAAACCCCAACTATTCTCCTCTTATTCTGTACAAGATTCTGAGGATCAAGGCATTACCAAAGCACCATCTCTGTTCTTAATATGTTTATTGTTAAAATTATCAAATGTATAGATTTGTTTTCTCTGAGTAAACTATGAGCATCTTGAGGACAGGAGCTAGATCATATTCATCTTCTTATCTCCTTTGCCAAGCACAATGTCTTGAACATATTAGTGTTCACTAGACACTTGTTGGATGGATAAATGATGGATAATTGGATGGATGGACGATAGGTGGCTGGCTGGTTATGCTATAGTGCCTACAGTTACAAATGGGGGTTTGTCTACATGGTTCTTGTCATGACCACACCTGTTAATCATCCAGGACTTTATTATTCCATTCTTAGATGCATAGAATAAAGAGACTTTTCAATATCACATAGTCCATCTCCTTCAGTTGACAGCTGAGGAAATGAGACTCAGAGAATCTAATTTATTCACAGCCCCACGCTAATAAGTAAGTGCCAGATCTGGGTTAAAATCCAGATCTCTTGCTTTTCAGTCAAATGCCTGCTACATTATGTTGCTTTCCATGACTCATATTTGGAAGCTTTAAAGGACCCTGTGGAGCAATCTGTCACTCTTGGCTTATCTGTGAGAAAAAGTGGGGCTAGAGCAAAACAAGGTGAAAGGAGCCAAAGGGCTGCTGAATTCATGTGTTGATGGTACTGAAAAAAGGTAAGAATAAGAATGACTCATCTTTATTCAGGTGGATGTCATTCATGTTTTTCTCAGAAGATGCCACACTCAAAATTCAGTGGGCATTCTATTCCCTCCCCAGTCTCCTGGACAACCTTTGGAGATGATGCTGTCCAGCCCTACTCCATGGGCCAAAATTTCTGGTTGATGCAGAGTCCAGCCTTTCAAAACCCTTTCCAAAGAAGCTTATGCTGTTCACCTAACAGTGAGATTGACATGATGATGCTATCTCTCGATCCTCCTGCTACTGGGACAGTCTTCCAGCATATCATCTCTGATTGCCTGGATTTCTGTTTCTCTGAATTATGCCCAGTCACACTGCATCTAAATGCTTGTGATTGACCTATTCTTAAAATCACTTCATTAAGAATTTAACCTTTTAGATTAAACTATTTTAGAATGAACATACAACATAAATGAATCTCGAAATAATTGTGCTGAGTAAAATAAGCCAGACAAAAAAAGAGCATATAATGTCTGATTCCATTTATATAAAACTCTAGAAAATGAAAACTGATCTTGAGTAAAAGAAAGCACATGAGTGGTTAGCTGGGGACGTGGGAAAGGAGAGGCAGGGAAGGGGAGTGCAAAAGAGAAAGAAGTGAATTTTGAGGGTTATGAGTATTTTACTCACTTGAGTGTAGTAATGGTGTCATGGGTGTATGTATATGTTACAAGTTATCAAAATGTACAATTTAAATATGTGCAGTTTATTATATGTCAATTATATCTAAAACTTTCTTTTAAAGAATGTAACCTTTTAAAATTTAACCAAAATACAGTATTAATCAGGGTTCGATGACAGAAGCAGAAACACTAGGGTGTGTGTGCGTGTGTGCGTGTGTGTGTGTGTGCATCTGTACCTGAAACATTTATCCCAGATCCAACCAAAAACACATCACTTTTCACCAGAATAGGATTCAAAGTTCTTTTTTTGACTTGGGATGATGGTTATTCTTAGTGTGATTCCTGCTGATTCACACTTCTCCTTTGCTATCCTATAACTTATATATTGAGATATTAAGTTAACTACTATTAACACATTTTAGATCATAAGGGGATGAGAAAGGACAACATAAAAAATAACTGGTTAAATATATATATATGCAAAAATATGTATATATAACTATATAGTCATAACATAATAAAGAAGAAACACTCATAACTATTACCGTACTTATATCTGCAAGTGGTTATGTGGTCATAGATGGTATTTATAACTGCTTTCTTCCAGTACCCATTCCACTTTCCCTTTGTCTTTAACAAAGACCTTAGCTAGTTGTGGATCCTTGCCTGGTGGGGTGAACCAAATCTTCATTCCTGAAGGGTCTGGGCCATTAGCAGTCCTGCTAATTGAGTTGATATAGCTTAATACAGGATGTGAGAATACCGAGAGATAACCCAGAAGATTTTTAACATCAGAGACATACTCCCCCTTACCTCTGTGCAGAGGCAGCCTGGGTTCAATCACTCCCTTCTTTGCCTGTTGATTCATGAGTCAACATGTCCAGGGGTGGCCAGTTCACTAGAATCATCATTGGATCCCCCAGTGGGAGCATTCCTCCCTTTGGAACTAAGACTTCTAGACCAGCAGAGCTTGATATCATAAGGATGGGAAGCAAAATTTAGTGGATCATTAGGGGTAACAGTGAGAAGAACCTTTCCTATAACCTCCCTTTGCTCCCAGACCCATGAATCCTGGCCATGGGAGAAAAAGAAATATATATTGGATGATGATTTAGAGCATACTTTGCATCCTGGACAACTGACCATAACTAAGTCTTCAAAAGGCCGTTCTGTCAATCTATCAAGCCAGCTTCTTCTGACTGGTGGGGGACATGGTAAGACCAATAAACTGCATGAGCCAATTGTACTTCATTTGTTGTGAAATAAGTTCCTCGGGCAGACACACTGTGTGCAAGCAAGGCATATCTGTGTCCAGAGTTAGGTCTATTCCAGTAAGAACAAAGCATGTCCTTTCTGTGACGGAAGTGATCTGATCTAATGTAAGCAACCTGCCAATAGGTGACTAGCTGGAAGCTCGGAATGGTGCCATGTCAGGGGCTCAGTGTTGATTTCTGCAGTTCGCAGACTGAGCACTGCATGGTGGCTGTAGCCAGATGGGCCTTGGTAAACAGAAGTGTGTATTGCTGAGTCCATGTGTAACTTCCATCTTTGCTACCATTGTCACTGCATTCATGAACCAATTGGGCAATGACAAGAGGTGCTGGGGAAGGAGGCTGACTGGTGTCCACAGAATGGCTCATCCTATCCACCTGATTATTAAATATTCCTCTATTGAGTTTACTCTTTGGTGAGCATTCACATAGAACACAGATATCATCACATGCCATGCCCATTTGGAGAGGTCTGTCAACATATCTTTCCTCTAGATCTCTTTGTCACCAATTTTTCAATCATGATTCTTCCAAATCTCTGACCTTCCAGCTAAATATTAGCCATGGCCCATGAATTAGTATAGACTTGTACTTCTGGAGTACAAGTACATCTCCTTCCAATCAAAATGAACAATCAGGTGTAAAGTCTCATACACTGGGAGTATTTCCCTTCACCACTGTCCTTCAGGGCTATCTGAGAGTGGGGCTGTCATGCTTCACTTGAACATTTTCTTTTCAGCTGTCAACTGTCAAGTGGCTTCTGCCTATTGTGCAGAGTCATGTGCAGACTAGGCCTGAGTTTGTTCTTTCTTTCTTTTTTTTTTTAAAGATTTTATTTATTTATTCATAAGAGACAGAGAGAGAGAGAGAGGCAGAGGGAGAAGCTAGCTCCCCGCTGAGCAGGGAGCCTGATGCGGGACTCAATCCCAGGACCCTGGGATCATGACCTGAGCCGAAGGCAGATGCTTAACCATCTGAGCCACCCAGGCGCCCATTGGCCTGAGTTTTTTCTTCTTCCATCACCTGGTCACAGGAACTCCCCAAGGGGTCATAGGTGCAGGTTAAGAGAAAGAAGACAATCAGGAGTAGGAGCCGTGGATAGATGAGTCACTTACTCATGCAACATGCTTGTGACTTCAGGTTCTGCTCAAGCCTGATTTTGTATATATCACTCCCAGTCAAGAACGAAGTACTTCTGTGCATGCTCAACTTTATGGCTTGGTAGGTCAGACAATACCTAGTAATAGGCAGCTTAGGTCACAAACATGGTAACTTGGTGACCCATCGCTAAGCATTTAATTTCTACTAAGGCCCAGTAGCAAAACAAAAGCTATTCCATAAAGGAAGAATAGTTGTCCAGAAGATGGCAGGGCTTTATTCCAAAATTCAAGGATCTATACTGTGATTCCCCTATAGGAATCTGAACAAGGCTCTAAACAACAACCCTAGCTTGACATTTCAAGTACTATTGAATCTTCTGGATTATGTGGTCCAAGGGGCAGAGCTGCATGCACAGTGGTGTGGACTTCTTATAGAGCTTTCTTGTGTTCTGGGTCCCACTCATAATAGATAGATTTTGGGTCACTCAGTAAATGGGTCAGAATGGGTACTTCAACATACCTCTGACTGGACCCCTAGACATTTCACTGAGGTTGCAGGCCCCTATTTGGTTTTTTTTTTTTTTTTATTATGTTAATCACCATACATTACATCATTAGTTTTTGATGTAGTGTGCCATGATTCATTGTTTGTGCATAACACCCAGTGCTCCATGCAGAATGTGTCCTCCTCAATACCCATCACCAGGCTAACCCATCCTCCCACCCCCCTCCCCTCTAGAATCCTCAGTTTGTTTTTCAGAGTCCATAATCTCTCATGGTTCGTCTCCTGCGCCCCCGATTTCCCCACCTTCATTCTTCCCCTCCTGCTATCTTCTTCTTTTTTTTTTTTTTTCTTAACATATATTGCATTATTTGTTTCAGAGGTACAGATCTGAGATTCAACAGTCTTGCACAATTCACAGAGCTCACCATAGCACATACCCTCCCCAATGTCTATCACCCAGCCACCCTATCCCTCCCACTCCCCACCACTCCAGCAACCCTCAGTTTGTTTCCTGAGATTAAGAATTCCTCGTATCAGTGAGGTCATATGATACAAGTCTTTCTCTGGTTGACTTATTTTGCTCAGCATAACACCCTCCAGTTCCATCCATGTCGTTGCAAATGGCAAGATCTCATTCCTTTTGATGGCTGCATAATATTCCATTGTATATATATACCACATCTTCTTTATCCATTCATCTGTCAATGGACATCTTGGCTCTTTCCACAGTTTGGCTATTGTGGACGTTGCTGCTATAAACATCGGGGTGCATGTACCCTTTCGGATCCCTACATTTGTATCTTTTGCAGGCCCCTGGTTTTTATGGGATTTGTTTCCTACCCTAAGGCATGCAAATATACCTTATCACTAGAGCAGTTGCTGCTGCCTGCCCCCTGGGTGCAGGAATCTGACAAGCTGGAGGAGGATCCAGGGCAAGATGGCCCCTGCATTACCCTAGGTGAGGGAAGCAACAGTGTGGGTGAGCTAAGACATGGCTACTGCCTCACTTCCGCCCTGCACATCTTCCATAAGAATCTTTCCTACAGCCTGCCTGAACCAGAAACATACTGGACCAGGAATTCTGAGAAAGGTAGTTCATCCTAGCCAAGCTGACACATTGCAAAGTCACCACAAATACAATTTCCAGTAGATTGTTATAGTATATCATTATAAGGGAGAGAATTCAATAAAAAAATTCAAAAAAAAAAAAAAAGATCCTGGCATGATCTTCTTTCCTGAAGAATTCATCTAACAAAATGATTCTTTTCACCTACAAGGCCTTGATTCCATGGAATATCTGTGTGTGCTCTGGTCCTGGGGAGATTATCAAAAGACAGCTGTTTTCAGAAACATATATTATTTTTTAATAAATAAATGCTTAACAGTGTGAAAATATATTCACAGTTTGAATGTATTTATCACTTGCTTTTCCAGAGAGACTAAAGTTTGTTTTGGTTTGAGGGTTTGTTTTTTTTTTTTAATGTTTCGTCTTCAAAGAATTAGAATTTGCTTTTAAGTTACCAAGTGTGATTCAGGCCAGCACAGTGTAATATGCTTTTGCATTTTAATGAAGAGAAAGCCTCAGAATTTGCTCTCCGGATGCCTGGAATACTGGTCATCCTGGTGCTGGTGAATGACCATTGTGGTTTCAGAATGGGCTGTTCCCGGAAGAGAAGAGAATTGACCGTCCCAATTTGTGCATGTGTTTTGTACAGACAGCTGTCTTTTTCTTTTGTTTCAGAAGTCTGTGGTCTAAGAGAGAGCTGACATCAACTTTTGTCTCTTACCATAGGCATCTATGATTTTCTCTTAGAAAATGGTAAGACAATTGCTCTGTGCAAGGAAGGAGTGTGTATGTGTGAGTGGATGCAACATGGCAGGTTTGCAGGGACTTACAGGACACAATTCACAACAGAGAAGAGCTAAAGGAAGATAAAGTACAAAAGAGACAAAGGGAAAGAAGGTTTTCAAATTGCCCTTCCTTATCTCAAGCCAATTCATGACTTCTTGAGGAAGATACTCGTTGGTGTAAACACAATTCCCATCACACAATAACTGTCAATCCCTGTGTCTGACATAGGAATCGGGAAGGACCACAAGTGGGAAAGATACTTAAGTGCACAAACAATGTCACCCGTAGTGACAAAATTGGTCATCCCGGCTAATTTGCTGAGTTGAAGGATTTAAAAAAAATGGTATGTGGTGTCTTTGACATAGTATTGGCTGAATAATTACTTAACAAATACAATTGGATGTTTGACGAAGTAAGAAAAGAGTCACATTTGCTCTTTATATAGACATTTAGCAAATATTTGGTCCTATCCCAAAAGAATTCTGATTCCCTCCCTGCCGCCCCCCCCCCGCCACCATTTTGGTCCTTGAAGCTTTAAAATCTCAAAGAAAGCTGACCCTTACAATGAAAGCATGTTAGGATCAGAACGGACAGAGACCCCGAACAACTGGACAAAGGAGGGAGGGACAGAGTACAGAATGGAAAGAATTATGGAAATTCTCCACCCATGGACCGGACACACCCTTGTGCAAACAAAGCTTTTGGGTTAAGGCTGTATTTTAGAAAAATGTGATAAAACTTTTGATAAGCCCTAAGGGCCCTGAGAGAATAAGCAATAAATTCTTCTTCTTTTTTTTTAAATCCTCCAAAACTCAGCACCACATCCTGAGCAGTTGAAGGGGAAAAACCTTTCGTCAAATCTGTTTCCAAATGTCTATTTCCTTTCTGGAACCCCAGAAGTTTGAGCTACGGTCAAAGCAAGAGGCCATGTATCAACAGTTCTGCTCCTGGGTCCATCCGTCCTTGTCCTAACCCCGTGTCTCCGCCACCACTAACTGGATGGTTCTGACAGGAGGTGCTTGGCTGGTTGTCACAGGAGAGCTGTCAGGAACATTTCTCTCTGGGCTGATGCTGTTTCTCCAGCTCTGCAGTTTGCTCTGTGGTCTAAGTCTGGACAAGGCAGAGAAGGCAGACGCAGGCCCCTCTTGAGTGTGCTCCCTGCAGACGTCTCACAGGGCTTTGAAATGGGGAACCAAATGACCCAGGTGGCTTGAGAGTGCTTCCTTCCCCCAACACCTCTTTGTTGAACCACTTTGTCAAAAAAAGTCTGTAGATTTTTATGATCATGAGACTAAAATAAAATTGCTTATGCCTTGTTGCTTAATATTATGCACTCAGATAATCTCAAAGGTGGCTGTAAACATTTGGCTACGGATAAGCTGCATTTTTTCTTAAAAATGGAGTGGCCCATCTCCTCCATATCCTTTTGTGTTTGACTTGGGACTGCCAGGCCCAGGAAGGGCATGCAGTTTACTTGTGGTCAAATGTTATACGTTACTTTGGTGCTTTATAGCTTTCAAAGAGCTTTTACACAAAAATGATCTCCTGGGGTCTTCAGAGAACCCTGTGAGGTGGGTAGGGTGGATGGATACTCTGTCACCATTTCTCACAGGAAGAAAGAAGAGTAAACAAGTTATGTAACATGACCAAGGTCACTCTGCACTTCAGAGGTGGAAGTAGATTCCAACAGAGGCATCTACCTTTTTTCTTTTTTACCAAACTATTTCATCACACCAAGCCACCTCTGAAGGACAGGTCCATGCATCATCCTGATTCAACGGTCTGGTTACATACCTGCAAATTTGCAGTCACAGTGTGGTGTCTCCGTAGCTACGCTTAAGAGGTGACAACTGTTTCCATATTTCCATATTCTTTTTTCCCTACCACTATTTTCATTATCTTCCCTTGCCAGGATCCTGTTTCCCATTCATGAAAGCAAAAACATCTTCTTCTATTTCTTCCGGTTCTTTTCTCTCTCCCTCTTTTTCTCTCTTTTTGTCTTCCTCTCTCCTTTTTCTTTCCCCATTTCTTTCTCTCTCTCCCTTTTTTAAATTTAATTTTGTTTGCTCATATATTGGGTACTGAAAGTAACACATTACCAGGATATAAGAGAACTAGGTTTGAGATTTTACAATTTCATATCACCTTTTTATTTATTTTTTATTTATTTATTTTTTTAAAAGATTTTATTTATTTATTTGACAGAGACAGAGATAGCGAGAGCAGGAACACAAGCAGCGGGAGTGGGAGAGGGAGAAGCAGGCTTCCCGCCGAGCTGTCAGGCACATTTCTCTCTGGGCTGATGCTGTTTCTCCAGCTCTGCAGTTTGCAGAGTTGAATACTTCACTGACTGAGCCACCTAGGCGTCCCCAATTTCATATAACCTTTATAGATCACTATTGTTTTATTTGTAAAATTGTGTTTCCTAAAATAATGATTTTTCTGCAGCAGTGAAAAATAGAAAAGGGAAAATGTGATTTTTGTGCTCATCAAAAAAAAGCATATGGTTAAAAAGCATTTTTTAAAAAACCTAATTTGTAGGTTTTCTTATTTTATTTTATTTTTTTTTAAAGATTTTATTTATTTATTTATTTGAGAGAGAGAGAATGAGAGAGAGCACATGAGAGGGGGGAGGGTCAGAGGGAGAAGCAGACTCCCTGCCGAGCAGGGAGCCCGATGCGGGACTCGATCCCGGGACTCCAGGATCATGACCTGAGCCGAAGGCAGTCGCTTAACCAACTGAGCCACCCAGGCACCCGGTTTCCTTATTTTAAAGTTACAGCTAAAGTGATCAAACCTGGCTCATTGGTCTATAAGTTAAACATTTAGTGATTTTATTCTATAGTTGATTTCCATTAACCTCATCAATAAGCCATTTTTCGTATGAAATACCAGAAAGATTATCCAAGATTTAGGAAAGAGAGAAGTCAGAGTTTTAACAAGATGATCCTTGCTTCACCATTATTAATACCTGATAATTTCTCACATTGATGGCATTATTTTAAGCTCAAATCTAATAGTCAACAAAAAAGCAACAACAAAAGAAAAGAGAGCCAAGATGGTCATCCCCGCACTCTATTTTTCTGGTGTTCTTTGTGAAGCTCAGCCATAGGAGGAGCTGGGGGTGTTTAAGTACTGACTAGAGATGAGCTGCATTTAGATGCTGTCTACAAAGGTTTCTCGTAGGATGAAGCCCTTATTTAGCGTTAAACCCATGGTTCTGTAGACTTCTTTGCTCTGAACACAGCTGCATAATTAGTAATCATCATTAATCATTTCTACTTCTGTACTTCTATCACCAACAAAATTACAGCAACCTATATTTTTAGTAAATTTTAATTGCAAGTTTAATTTGATAGTTATTTATCATTTTAAGAAGCAGTTTACCGAACTGATTATACAAATCTAAAATGATGTTTCTGAAGATAGAAATAAAGCTTCTCATCAGGAATAAACATGATTTTCGAAAGAAGAGTATTTTCCCCTAGGCAAAAAAAAAAAAAGGAACTAAAAAGAGGGGGGAAAAATCCCTAGAAAATCACGCTCCCAGACTTCTTCTACCCTTAATGTGAAAATGAGTATTAACGTGGGACGGCTTTGGGACTACCTTTTGGAAAATACATACCAAGTAACAGATGTATAATTTATGGAACTGATCGCTTTAAGCAGAGAAGTTTAAAAATGAGTTTTTGCAACTCAGGTGGTTCTCATGAGGCAAACACACACTAATTATTCAGAATTGAAACCTGTCCATGAAATATACAACAAAAAGGAAAAGAAACTTACAGGAATGTTTGAGAAGTAAAACCTTCCTCCTCTCAGGGATGCCTGGGTGGCTCAGTCAGTTAAGCATCTGCCTTCGGCTCAGGCCATGATCTCAGGGCCCTGGGCTGGAGCCCCCCGTTGGGCTCCCTGCTCAGTGGCTGTTCCCGTGGTGCTGTCTTGGGTGGATGGAGGAATGCATGCATCAGCTGAAACTTAGAAACATTCTCTCAGCCGGGCCCAAAACACAAAGGAGACAATGGCTTATTTCATTTATGAAATCACACCATTAATAAACTCAAGAACAAAAGTCCAATGAAGATGAATAACACAGAATTACCACGATCAGACTTATATTATGTCCAAAAGAACTGGATTAGGAAAACTAAGCCACGTGTTGTCAGGATTCTGGGGTATGCAAGGAAATTCTCTCAAGGAGGTCTGTGTGAAAAATGTCCTGAAATGTAATCTGACACCTGTTAGTACAAAAGGGCCTTCAATGTTCTTAACTGGTCAGAGGAGGACGAGGGGAGAAGGGCAGTCTTTAAGGCAGCTAGAGACTTTCAATCACATGCAAAAACTGGTGATTTAAAATAAACAAACCACCAAAAAGAGTACAGATAAATGTCCCAGCAAATCAAGTTTAACATGATAAGTCAAACTCCACAGAACAAGGAGTTCCAAGGAGAAGATGCATCAGAATTCTCAAATGTTCTGCAAAGGGCAATGCATCCCTCACTTCCCTCTTATTTCTTGTTTTTGTTATGTTTTGTTTTGTGTTCATTTTAGTGTTTTCTTTGGAAGACACAAAATTTTAAATTTTCTCCAATTTAAAAAGAAAAAGGAAGAGCCCTTAAGAATAGAATGGATAACAGAGAGTAGATAGTCTATAAATAAATTAACTATTAGCTACAAGTAGCAGCAACTTGCATGAATCTCAAAAAACATAATATTGAGCAAAAACAAGTCATAAGACAACATGATTCCATTTTTAATAATATGATTCCATCTATATGAAGGTCAAAAGTAGGTAAAATTAAACAATATAAGATTTCATGCATAGGTGGTGAAACTATAAAGAATAGCAAGGAACAGCTAACATAAAATTCAGGATTATTGTTTCTTGGAAGGAAGGAGTGAGAGAGGGACACGTGATCAAGGGGAACCTGTGTGGGGTTATGTCATGTGTGGGACAATGTTCTCATATTACTTATGCTGGTGCTGGGTGCCTGAGTGTCTGTTTTATTATTGTTCTTTAAACTGAGTATAAATGTTCTCATAAACTCTTATAAATGTATGATTTACAAATTTGATTTTTTTCAAAAGAGATGGGTCCATTATTATCATTTCATTTCACCTCTTGAAATTCTAACATTCCTATCTTCTGAAGATAGTCTTTGCCTGGAGACAGCGATGAAGAACCTCAAGATGCAGAGTTTCCAGACTCAGAGACGATGCTGCCATAGAGGACAAAATAAACAAATAAAATAAAAATCAGGGGGAAAAAAATGCCATGGTCAAATGATTTTTAAAAGTTGGCATCCACACCTATGGCCTGCCACGGCCTGACCACTCAGGGCCTTTTACTAGCTGAATCCAGTCTTTCTAAGAATATTCTTCAGAACTTCCCCATGGGCCTCTTTCCGTGTTAAATAGGGTTCCCTGGGCAAGCCTACATTTTCCATCTTCTTGCTTTTGGTGATCTCATTCCAGTTACCTACATTTTCCACTCTCTTGACGATTGATCCTAGTTTGACCTCTTCTGGGAAACCACTGTGATAACCTCATAGCCTCAGTCTGAAGTGTTCTGGCCTTTTCCTGAACTCTTTAACAACTGCCTATTTAATTCTTCTAGCAATTAACCTGTGTGCCTTCTAACACCTGCATTTTCACTAACCGGATTCCTTTCCCTCCTGGGCACGGAGCTGGGCGGCAGTTCCTACCCTCCCTTGCAGGTAGCTGCCACCAGGTGATGGTGTTCTGCCCAAAGAAATGCAGACAGCAGGAGCATCTGCCTTGCCTGGACTGGCTCTAACAGTCCCACAGAATGCTCCACGCCCAGCCCGATTTCTTCTCTCATTAGTGATTGCTTAGCACAGTCCCAGGGAAGCACTTTCAGCGTTCTGGGGAATTGCAGACTCCTATCAGGAGTCAGCAAACTTGTTGTGTAACGGGTCAGATAAAAATCTTAAGGCTTCTCAGGTATCTAAGGTCTCTGTTGCTGATGCTGATGCTTCTACAACCCTTTAAAAATGTAAAAATCTTTCTTAGCTTCCAGAATTGAGCTGGATTTGACCTGTGGACTGTAGTTTCCTGACCCCTCCTCAAGGTGGAAAGAGCCTGAATTTCAGAATGTCTATGTAAAGCAGAGTCTTCCTCCCCACTGCCTCCCATCCCCCAGGCTCTGCAACTGACTCACTTGGATTATGATGGGAATATTTGTTACTAGGCTTAGCTTTCTCTGAACTATACTTATGGGACCTTCCGGGGTCAAATGCAGTAAAGAGATAATACCTACTTGGTTAATCTGAACCAAGTAGAGTTCCATATTCAAGAAGCTGGGGCCCATTCACTCCAGTCAGTCTTCTTCACTACAGTATTGCTTACACTGGAAATATCTTAATTGCTACTCCACTTGGTGTAGTCCTTGTCTAGGAAACCATCATGACCAAACCAATCTGCCCAGAGCAGAGCAGCCCGCTTTAAAATCACGGCTTTGGGTGCCTGGGTGGCTCAGTTGGTTAAGCGACTGCCTTCGGCTCAGGTCATGATCCTGGAGTCCTGGGATCGAGTCCCGCATCGGGCTCCCTGCTCAGCAGGGAGTCTGCTTCTCCCTCTGACCCTCCTCCCTCTCATGCTCTCTGTCTCTCATTCTCTCTCTCGCAAATAAATAAAATCTTAAAAAAATAAAATAAAAAAAATAAAATAAAATAAAATCACGGCTTTGAAATCTGGCAGAAGAAATTGCCAAGTGGGAGGGAGAATCAAGAGGAGAATTTGAAAGAGTAAACAAAGAAAGAAGATGTGTGCTTCACTACATAAATTGAATCTGCAACACGTATGGAAACTTCAGGTATATGTGACTCATACATAGTATTAATGTTTTCTCTAAGACTCATAACCTCCCTCCTTCTCTTCTCTGCTTTTCTGAAATAACCCACATCTATGAATTTTTTTTTTTCTTTTCTATATTCTCAGTTCCTATTGATGCATAGAACTCACTAGAATTGACATGCCCAGGTAGCCTTGGGGAGCAAGTCAGAGTGGTGTAATGAAAGGTTCCAGGATGAACACACCTCACCACAGCCTGGTTCCCTTAAAAATGTTGCCAAGATGGTGTAGTTCTCAGGTGAGAAAGCCCTCCTTCACTTGTATCAACAAGTCGTTCCCCCTAAAACAGCAGATTGCATTTGTTTCGACCCTGAGTAAGTCGCTATTTCCTTTCCTTTGCTGACATTTTTTTTTTCTTTGCTCCTTGAAGCTACAAATTACCTCAAGGGTAAAAATTTTTTTTTTCTACACACGCTAAGTCTTCATTAACTGCTCATGTATAAAATTTGAGAGGCCCAAAAGGAAAAACTACCACCAAAGAGCCAACAGGCTCTCGTACCTGTTTCTGTAATGCACTTCTAGAACCAAAGAAATGAGGTGTCTTTTTGATTGTGATATAAAAAGAGAAGAGAAAAGTGGTAACTTTCCTACAGTTGTCTTAGAAAAAGGGTCCTCTATGTTTTGGCCTCCCATCTTCCTACCTCTGGAAACATATTCACACCCATATCCTTTCCCTGGAATAAGCCATAGAATAAATCATAATTCTCAGCAACCACAAGCAATGGACTCTGAACAGCTTATTTATATGTGAGCTTTGACCTTACCAGTCTCCTTTAATTATCTGATCAGCTAGGATTAATAAAATATTCATAACTCATTTGTTATGGGAAATAGCATTTCACTCAGACCTCTGAAAATTGTCCAACTAAATATAAATTGACCTCCTTTCTGGAGGAAGATCACACTAGATCACACTGTCCTGGTAGGTCACACTTAGTAGCTGCAGACCTCATGGTGCCTGTTCCCCGGGCTAGGATACAGGATGCCCCAGGCTTGAGTCAAATGCCTCCAGAAACCACAGGTAGGGGTGGTAAGGGGTGGGGAAACCATGAGGACTAGCTTTTGTCATCCCACAAATGAATGAATGCTGATCCAGTTTGTTTAGGTTAGTCCAGAATGACCCAAAAGGATAGAGTAGACTTCACTTTCTGTTCAATCTTCTAATGTTTTTCTTTTAATGCAATTATTTGAGATGTAACTCAATGGAAAAGAGTCAGGTTGCTAGAAGTTTCTTGAAATGTTCATTTCATAGGAAGGTTTTTCTTTATTTGAATAATTTTTGGGGATTTGTAGCATGATATTCCTACTTTCCCACCACTCCAAAAAAAATCGATGAAAAGATGAGCAGTTTAAAATTTTTGAGTATCTGAAGAAAGGCCTTGGCCCTTGTGAAATTTTGCTTGAGGAAATTCAAGGAAAGTTAGGGGAAGCAACCATGTTCTTAGAAAGTGCCTTATTCGAGACTCAATTGGGTCAGTTCGGAGGTTATTCTGGGCGCTGGGTGCATTTGTTCTCTCTTTGAATCGCAGATTCTGACATGTGATTTTACAAGTCCTTGGCCGTTTTCTAAAAATTGACAGGCATATGGAAAAGTTAATAATTCAGTGAGTAAAATATGCTTATGTCTGCAAACAACAGGGATTTAAAAAGTGCCCTATTTTTACTGTGAATCTTCCTAGGAATATTAAAAATGCAAACCCAAAATTGACATAGAAAAGGTGCAAGAGATTTTGGCCCTTAAATCTTCTCTGCAGTTTTTCATTGTCCTACGGCGTTTTCATTTTCCTCAAGAGGAAACACTTTGGAGCCCAGCTTTTGATCACTCTGTCCTATACTACAGAACCTCCCAGAATTTAAAGAGGGAAAGGGGGTTTTTAGAAACCTGTGGCTTTTGTGAAGTGCAGCCATATTTCACTAAAATAGTGATTTCTACATTACTTCCGTCTAACTTAAAGATAAATTTAAGGATGATTGATAAATGATAGCAATGTCTTTGATGAATGCATGGATGCAAATCAGATCTGACATCTTTTAAGGAGTCATGAGAAGGACTTACCTATCCACTGATACTTTCCCTATTTTCTATAACTCTTTGCAATGATGTTCCAGTTATATTTGGAAAGTAATTGTCAACCCATACAAATAGCCTCATAGCCCATAAAAATGATGCCATCTTCAAACTGAAGGTGAATACCTTTTTTCAGAGCATGAAAAGTCCCATTGCTAGGGTTGCTGGTCCCTCCATCCAAAACTGAATAGAAAACTACCTCCCAGAAGCCCAAACGTAGGGAGATCATTTTTGAAGGAATACATAAATTCACTGAAAGAAAGAAAACCATTTGTGCCGACAGGCTTTGCTGTGAGCAGTGGGACAGGAACAGGTTCTTTTCCCCCTGGGAGCATGGCTTTCCTTTGCTTACAATCCTTGTTTCTCCGTCTTTGCATGGCAGCTTCCTTCCTGTGGGGCGCTCAGCTTAAAGGTCGCCCTGGAGTCATCTTTCTGACCAATCAATCCAAGTAGGTGCCCTATTGTATAATTATCTATGTAGCACTCATCACCAACTGATATTCTTGGGTTTTGTTTGTTTCATGTCAATCTCCTTGCACTCAAAGGGCATGCACTTTGTTTTATCCGGGCTGTAATCCCAGCATCTAAAGTCCCTGTTAAAGCAGGTGTTGCAGGTTGAATTGTATTCCCCTCCCAAAGGTGGGTTGACATCCTAACCCCAACACCCCAGGTTGACATTATTTGGAATAAAAGTTGTTACAGATGCAATTAGTTAAGATGAGGTCATATGGAGTAGGGTGGGCCCTTAATCCCAAAAGACAACTGTCTTCTAAGAAGAGAGAGACAAACACACAGAGAACATGCTATGAAAACATAGACACATGGAGAAAATGGCTATGTCAACACAGAGGCGGAGGTTAAAGTTTCGCTCCTACAAGCCAAGGAATGCCTGGGGGTACCAGAACCTGGGAGAGGTGAGGAAGGATCCTCCACTAGAGGCTTTGGAAGGAGCATGGCCCTGTCAACACCTCAATTCTCTTTTCAAATGATGGGGGCCGACTTTCCATTCCCTTAACCAGTGGCCAAATATATACCTTAAAAATGAATCCAGATGGGATCTTTGCAATAAAAACCTTCTGTATAGCAAATAGGCTAAAACATACCATTCTATTGCAGTTCTTGGGCTTGACTTGAAATAATATTGTTATAATTTCATCAGAAATATTTTGAGGAAGAAAGAGTTTTACCATAATTCTGTGCTCATGTTACTATAAATTTGCAAGTTTCAGCTAGCACGATTTAATAAAATAAAAATGCGTTACATATGTATATATACATACACATAACTTTGGTTTTTTTTTTCTTTTTTGTAGCGATAGGAGCATACCTTTGGGGCACTGGATGGAATCTGATAGCTCAACTAAAGCCAATTCCAGTTTTTAAGAAGAAATTTTCATGGCATTTCCAGATAGGCAAATTAAAAAACAGTATGAATCGGTGTCAAAACGATGAAGAAAGATTATTAATTTACATTATTATTTGGATTATAATTTACATTATAATTTGGGTTATTAATTTACAAGGTTTACATGGCCAAAATGCGTAATAGCTCAGAAACACAAATTCAAAATTTACTCATTACTGATAACTGAGTTTTAGTGATCAATTTTTTAAAAAATCTGTAATCACTTGAAAACCAACCACATATGTGTATATACGTATAGGTAGGTGTGTGTGTGTGCGCGTGCGCGTGTGTGTGCATGTGTGTGAAATCATTACCATTTGGGAACTAAAAAAATTATATTATGCATTCCTTTGTGAAGCTACAATAGCCTTACCATTTATACTAAATATCTCTTTATTAACCCCATGGTAAGCGTCTTTATTGATCCCTTGGTGCTATAAGAGCAATTTCCTTTGGAGGCATATTGTCCTATTGCATTTTTCTCTCTGTCTCATCGGACACAATGCATAGCCTTACCCACAAAGAAGCAAATGGAGGCACTGAAAGCAGAGTCGTTTGCAGGGTCTGAGCGCGTTTCCTGTCTCACAGGAAGTGTGCACATCATGACTTGTCATCTCTACTGTCTAGCTTAGTGTCTCCTCACTTCCTGGAATAAAACCAAACTAAGCAAAACAATAAAAATGACAACTTTTCTGTGTCTGGGAATTCCAAACTCTTATTACTGGAATGTTAAATCTTTCAGCTCTATTGTTCATTTTGCTCTCCAACATTCACAGTGGTTTTATGGTATGCTTTTTCAAATGGAATGCTGCTAGGTACAGCCCATATATTACAACTTATTTTAAATGTTATAATGAAACTCTGCTCGTCCTGTGTCAAGAGGAAAATATTGACTTATTATTCAAATTACTTCAGTTTTCATTTCTGTAAGTGTCTTGCACAAAACTCATTCTCCCTTAAATATTAATTGAGTTTTAGATGTAGGCAAATGCAGGGAAATAAGTGATATGAAAACAATTCTTAGTTTATCCTGTAAATTTACCATTTCCTGCCCTCTACTTGTTGCTTCAATGTCTCTCAAACCTGATGCATAAGTTTCAACTTGGCTTCTCTAAGAAACCATCCCATATAGAAATGAGGTTCTATTTTATCAGCACTGTCACCACAAACTACATGACCATCACCGCTTTTCAGTTTGTAGAAAATCCAGCATTATCTGCCAAATTGGGAAGATGTGAAACATGCATTGATTTGTTTTAGGGAGAATCACTTGTTCAGTTATAGATGCGTTTTAGGGACTCGGGTCTGGGAAGAGCTTCTGTGTCAGAAGCTTCCACATTGCATAGATCAATAAAATGGGACAGATACAGAGGCCTGAAAAAAAATAAAAAAAACCCTCTGCTTTTCAAACCAAGCCAAGGGTGCCCCTTCCAGCGTGCCCTTGTGGAATATGCAACCATGCGTGAGATATGTCAGGAGGAAAGGGACCAAGAGGAGCTGTAGCATGGGGTGAGGTGACTGTAGGTGGATGTGTGTGTGGTGGAGAGAGGTTTCGCTAGTAAATCATTTAGTAGCTACTTTTAAAACATCCAAACAAATTCAGACTATGGAGGCAAATGCAAAATTATCATAAAATTTAGGACGAAAACATTTTAAAGTCATTTTCTGTTTGGAGCATAGAGTACAAATTCATTCAGCCTGCAAGAAACCTCTCAGAATTACTTAATCCAATGTCTTCATTATACTGGGTAAGGAAATAAAAGTGACTTACCAAGCGGCTGGAATCCAGATTTTCTGACTGCGAGGCCTCAGCTCCCATTCATAGCTCTTTGAGGAAAGAGGAAATTCAGAATTAACACCTATGAGATCGCATCCATGGGCCAGATACAGTGATAGCTGCCAGGCATTGTCGCTGTGGTTAAGGGCAAGGCTCCTGGTGAGAATCCCTCAGTGGGAAATTGGTTCTACCTCTTGTTACCTGTGTGACTTTGGACAGGTCACTTATGCTCTCGAGTTCCTAGTTTCTTCATGTATAAAATAACATCATAAATGAACCTTCCTCACTGACAAGGATTAAGTGAGATAATCCTTGCAAAAGGCTTAATAGTGCTTGGCACATCAATGCTGGCTCCGTGAATACTGAAGTAAAAAAAGAGGAAGAAAAACCTTTGCCTGTTACAGGGGTGGAGAGGATGATTTTATGCCGCTTTTACAAAGGAGAAAAATTAGGATCGAGTAAAATTCAGTAATTCTCTGTTGAGTTGTAAAACCAGAATGTGAGGTTGTATCTGTTTGTACCGAAACTTCAGGCTGTTGTCTGCTCTACCGCAATGCCCGTATGAGAGCCACGAGGAGCTGGAAAGAACGCAGAGACCATCCACCTTGAAAGCCGCTTGCTGTGCTCATGCTGAGTTCTGAAAGCCTTCTGGCAGATTCCCAGCAATTCTGCAAATCTGCGAAGCTCCGAACTGGGTGCTGCCCATTGGTGGAGGCCAATGAGAATATCCAGGTGATCGCGCAAATATCACTCTCCGTTGAAATCTGGAATGTAAGCTTGGCTTCATTTAGCTAATGACCAGTCCGTTCTCAAGAACAGGTGCTGTGTCCTGCTTTCTGCAGAACGGACTCACCCCATGCCCCACACTGTAAGCTCGCTCTGTCACCTCCGCCAATAAAGTAGCCTTGCCCAGGTCACTTACCTTTTCAAGGCTGGATTAGGACAGATCCTCAGGCCACACCCCCACCCAACTATCCCAGACTCCTACAGTGAGACCCTGAAAGATCCACTTTTAGGCAAACTTGTCACTGAAGTAAAGCTTGTATCAGAAAAGAAATGCAAATCCTGTAAGCATACAGTTCAACTAATTTTCACCAAGGGAACACAGTCTCAAATTCAGTAGTAGAGCATTCCGGTCCAGAAGACAATCCCTTCTAGGTCACCACGCATCCTAGTCACCGCTCTCCCAAGATAACCACTGTATTCTGACTTCTAACATCATAGCTTGCTTTTGCCTATTTTCGAAATTTATATAAATGGAATCACAGTGTGTGTTCTCTTGTATCTGGCTTCTCTTACTCCATCATCTATGTTATTGCATATAGTTTGTTTTCATTGCTGCGTAGTAAGGGGAGGTGGGGGAGTCAATGTCCTGTTTTGTAAATAAAGCACTGCCAGGCTAATTTGTTGCTGTATTGTCTACAGCTGCTTTCAAGCCACATGGCGGAGTTTAGTTGCAACAGAGACTGTGTAATTGTCAAAGCTGAAATGTTTGCTATCTCGCACTTTACAGAAAAAAAAAGTTTGCTGATCCCTGCTCTATCGTATCCTTTTCTTTATTCGTTCTATTCTTGAAGGACATTTGAATTTTTCTAGTTTTGAGTTACTACCAACAGGGCCACCATGAACATTCTTGTACATGGCTTTTGGTAACATATATACACATTCTACTGGGTGTATGGCATGTGCATTTTTAAAAAAATCTCTGACTTATTCTAAGGTACAGACAGGTTTGGAAACTGCTTTAGAGAGGTTTAAAGAGTTTAAACCCAAAGTGTTTAGACCGTCTGGCCCCCAAGGTCATGCAGGAAAGAATTGGCAGGGCTGAGATTGACAGTCAAAACCCCGATTCTTAGAACAGGTCTGGTTTTCCACTATGGTTCCTGTAGTCCTTATCTCTAGAACATTAACTTAGAAGCTTCTTTACTTATCCAAAATCCTTCACAAATATGACTCTTTTCTACCATATCTGTTGTACATTTTCAAGAACAGGACACTCACTGCCTTATGATAATCCCAGAGAAGGGATTATATAAATTACTTGACTCAATCCCCTCATTTTATAAATTAGTAAATCCAAGTATAGAATACTGATAATTTGCCCAAAATAAACATTTTGAGTCTTTTATAATTTACTACAAAATAATGAACTTTCTGTTTTTTTCTTTGCATTTCATGCTATTTCAGTTGATTAACTTACAAAAATAATATCTACTAATTTTAACTATTTAGACATTACAGAAGTATCTAAAGTAAAACTAATACTTTCACCTTCCCCTTACAGCTGTATAGTCTCTTGACCCTTGGTGATCACTCTTAACAATTTGTATTTTAATTATCTGTATAGAAATGTATAAACATGCCTGTAACTGATATGAGTCCCCAACTTTGATAAAGAAGACATATAACAATTTTTCTTCAAGTTAATTTCTAGTTCGAGGCTCCTTTGCATCAGTTAGATGGCCACTCAGCCTCAGTTAGTGTGGACTATGCTCCTTTTTCCTGTAGTTATGTCTACGTTTCAGGGGGTTTTATATAGTACCAAGGAATTGAGTGGGAAGTCGAGCATGGACAGCATCTGCTCCTTGGTAACCGTAGTAATACTGAGACATCGTTCACTCTATCTGGGCCTTGGCCACCAGTCCCCACAGGTGTGTTGGTCCCTGTTGTCAGACCCTGTCAGGTGCGGTGTTTCGGTGCCTGACGCATGGCAGTCTCTGCCAGGCTGCCTGAGGCTCTACCAGCCCTGACTCTCTACAGCCATTTCCTCCGTGGACTCTTGCCAGCTTCCTTGGCCTCCACCCAGAAACTGAGGCCCAATTTTCCTCTGGTCTTAGATCCCACCAGCCTCACTGGAATTTTCCACTTGCCCAGGGTCTATCTATGGCTTCTGGCATCAACCCTGCTCTTCTGGGCTCACCTCCAACACTCATCACTCTTCTCTCAATACAATCTTGTCTCTCTCCAAGCTGGGTGCATCTCCTCTCCAACCTTCCATGAGCATCTTTGTACAGTGTTTCATATGTTTGTATTTTTATCTCAGTCAGGCAGTGTGGAGACCCCCTTCTCTTCTCAAAGCCTCAAATGTTTGCAAATTTGATTTTTTGGAAACTGGTTGCTGAGATGATTCTTCTGTCTACCCATACCTCATTGGGTACAACAAGCCCAGAGCAGTCCAAGGGCTTGAATGGGAGTAAGGGTAGAAGGAGGTAAAAAGTGAACTACTAGAAAAAAAAAAATTATGGTCAATATCTCAAATTATTATCTTATCACAAAAATAAGCACGTCTGTAGGGGAATTATTTAATTTTGCTTTTATTCCAAAATTGGGGTTATACAATATATCAAACTGTAACTTGCACTTTACTTCATATACTTCATATAACAAATACATGCATACATACAGATATGTTTCATTATTTGTAATGGTTTCATAGCAGCATTTGTTCAATTATGTTCCTTGTTGATGGACGGCCAGGTTGTTTTTGTGATTACAAATAATAATAATCATAGCCAATGTTGATTATGGTCTTAAAATTACTAGACAATGTTCTAAGCACTATCTCATTTAATGTTTGTTAAAACAACCTCCATAATATAGATATCATTTTACAGATGAGAAAGTTGAGACATATAAGGATTAAATAACTTACTTAAGGTCACAGCAAGTTGGGATTTGAATCCAAATGAGTCCATCTGGAGACGCCATGCTCTTCTCTACTATGCAGTTCTGCCTTCCCTCCCCTAATTAGCATACTTGTACATATGTTTATTTACTTTATTTTTATTGCTGTCCAGTAACTACCTAGAACTGAGAACGTGGGCAAAATTTCCTTGCATTTTTATATCTTAAGATATGTTGGCAGATTACTTTTGGACTGAAGCAATTTACAGAACTACCCCTCGTATTCAGGAGTAATGATTACCCCCCAAGCCTTACCAACACTAGACCTCGGACTTGTTTGAGTTAAATCATGCTGGCAGGAACACTGCCCCTTCACACCTAAATGATGACCAGGTGTTTCAATTTTCATTCCCTCATTACTAATGTGAATGTCAAACATCTTAGGCTTATTGGCCCTTTGTAGTTCCTCTGCTGTGAATTGCCTATTCACTACTATCATTTTCTAACTAATTTCAAGAGCTCTTTGTGTATTAGGGATATTAAGCCATTGTTTTATATGTGTTGTAAATATTTTCTCTTAGAAGATCATCTGTTCTGTGCTTTTTACTACATGAAAGTTACACACATTTATTTAATTGACCCTTCCCATTTTTTCCTTTATAAACAAGCTACACAGCAATCTATAGTATAGTTTTTAAAAACATGTATTCAGTTATTTACCTTCAGTTTCCCATCTTGCCAAAGAAAGCTTTCCTCACTATATAGCTATACAAATATTTTCCTAATTTTTCTCCTTATTTTATATTTAGTTTCTTAATATGTCTCGAACTTACTTCTGGATATTTATAAGACAGGAGTTGACATTATTTTCTTTTTGTACAGTTACTTATCCCAATCCCAGTTATATTTACTTTGAATTGTATGTATAATTAATATTATAGATCCTTCCCCAATGACACCTACTCCCAGATAGACTTGGATCCACTTCAGAACCCTATTCTTTTTCATTTATCTGTCTGTTTTGATTCTGCTTTGATTCTATTCGCTTTATAGTGAGTTTTGATATTTGTTAAGTGAACTACTTCCCCCCACTTCTGAAACAGAACTATAAAGTTCATTAGACATTTCTCTTCTCCAGATATTTAATAATATCACAGTAGGCCATGATGCTACTTCTTATAAATTTTTTTAAAGATTTTAATTATTTATTTGAGAGAGAGAGAGTGAGAGAAAGAGAAAGAGAGAGAGCCAGTGAGCACAGCCAGGGGAGGGGCAGAGAAGCAGATTCCCCTCTGAGCAGAGAGCCTGACATGGGACTCCATCCCAGGACCCTGGGAGCATGACCTGAGCCAAAGACAGACGCTTAACCAACTGAGCCACCCAGGTGCCCTAAATTGTTTTTTTCATGAATAAAGAAATGCAACTTGTTTAGGCAAATGAAGTTCTTTATGTCGAAAACTTACATGATCTGACATCGTTCGAATTTCATCAAATGAATTGGCCTTGAATTTGTATTAAAATTAGCATTTTTTTCCAGCTTTAGATATTGTCCAAGGTCCAGACAATAGGAAAATTAGCCAATTAGGGAAAGAAAGCTAGCAGATTCATGACTGATAAAGATCATTATTTTATTTAAATAGAAAACGATTGAGTTTAACAATAATTTAACAGAAAAGTTAAATACTTAACTGTTCTGATAGTACAACGTTTATCATTGGTGTCCCTTCTCCCCCCACCCTGACCTTTACTAATTTGCATCCAGCTTTAATTTGAAAATGTATAAAGAATAGAAAGAATCACATGGTTTTTATTTCAAGCTTCATTAAGGACAAGGGAAAGTTGAAGTTTATTACTCTTTTTAATGCCAAGATCTTAACTAATTTTATATTGAACTCCATGGGTGAGTCGGTACTTATAATTTTTGACTAGGCCATCCTTGTTTGTAAATGCAGCTACATCAGCATATTTCTCTAGATATAATATATATATCTATGTTCAAGCAATCAAAATAGACCCATTCTGCGCATAGCATATTACTAATCTATAATCTGGAATTGACACAACAATGACTCATGTGTTGTAATACCCATTACTGCTTCCTACAAGCTTTGAAAAACTTTATTTTGGGCAGAATTCTGTCTCAATATCCCCCACGGTAGATTTTTGCCCTCATTTCCTTTGTATTTATTCTGGGTGGTGTTTGCAAGACTATGAGGATCTATTTTGGTTGGGGACACTGTTCTCTTCCTAGAGGAGGAAGTGAGAGTGCTGTGCTTTGTCTTCAGCTCCAAAGCTGTTAGACAGATCAGACAGGGAGCTCTGTCAGCCAGGCTCCAGGGAGGCTTCTCTCTTCTGATGGAACAACTAAACAATTGTTACTATTTACAATGGGCCAAATGGAGAAATATTCTTAGAACAATAAGAAAAGGGAAAGTCTGCCACTAGGCAGGAAAGAAGGCTTTCAAGCAACATCAAACTTAGAGAATGTGAATATCTTTTAAATGTAAACAGTTTACCATATCACTTCTCCAGATAACAATACCAAGAGTGCTTGCCATGTGCCCAGCACTTGACAGACACCATTATCTCTCATCCCATATCAACCATACCAGACAAGTATTCTCCCAATCTGACATGTGAAGAAACCAAGGTCAGAGAGGTTATAAGAACTTCTCCATGGCTGGTAAATGTGGAATTCAAACCCAAACTTGTATGATACAATAATTATATAAGAATCTACCTCTTGTTTTAAATTAAAAAGTAGATGAAAAGTTGGCAATTCTTGGTGAGAGAATCTATAATCTCCTTAGAGAAAGCACAAGGCATTGAGGGGTTCATTAATAGCTTATGTTCTTTTCCTTTTGAGTTTCCCTGAATACTACCAAGGTGATGGGAACCTGAAGAAAATTTGGAAAAGCTGTGTGTGGTGGCAAAACAAGCTCCTCCTTTGTCACACACATAATTATTCCCCCTTGATCACTCTCAAATTCTGCAAAGGACACAGAGGATGAACTCTTATTTGTTTACAGTAACTTCAAATCTTACAGAGAAGTATGTAAAGATCTAAATTATTAATAGCTATCGTACTAATTTTCAACACCACTATTGGGTTATCTGCTGTACACATACAGTATATGCATCTGAAAAATAATGGTCTATTGTCAAATAATTAGTCTTCTTTCCAGTAGAGTTTTAGCATTTCACTGAATGTTTCTTTTAAGTGCCAGATCAATGAAACAATTCTTTATCTTAATTTCACATAATTTACAATAGGTGAGAAGGGAAAATAATGGATCTAAAAGTGAAGTATCCATTGGATTGCTTTTGGATATGTAGTAATATACTAGAACAAGTCAATAATTGACTTAATGAGTGCCTTATAATGAATGATGAAGTTACTAGTTGTCTAGTTACTTCAAGAATAAGAACACAAATGATTTTACAGTTCTTTGCTAACTTCTTCTTAGGTTCCACTCTGCCCAATGTGGGCATACTTGACACGTAGGTGGACAAAGGGGTTATTTATATGGTATTATGGGTAGCTCTTTTTCTCACTGCTCAGCACCACACCCCCATTGGAGATTTCCTGGTCTTCAACTCTTGCATTGGCCTGCCCCCAGGTTTAGAAGTATCAACCTCATGCTCTCATTAGCTCTAGTTGTCAACTTTTTTCATGGATTAGTTAGTCATTCATTGATTAGCATCACAGAAAGCAGGATTCTGGGTAAAAAAATGAAAAGGAAGACAAGAGGTGTGCTGTGAAGCTAGGATAGTGAGGATGTGGCAATGGCATCTGGAACTCTGCTCAGGGCACTGAACATGAGGAAAAGGACAGAGTAGAATGGAGGAGAGAAATAAAGCATGAAAAGAGAAATGATTCCCCAAAGAGGGGGTAGAGGGCTTCCTCATCCTTTTGCCTAAGGTTCCCTGAAGTCGACTGCATCTATTAAAATGATCAATTTACAGAACACACCAGACCTTGACATGGCTGCCATGCCATGCCTATAGTCTCTTCAGAGGTAAACCACTCAATCCATAGCACTTGCTGAGGAAGTTACTCTAGGAAGTTCCGCAGGCATAAGTGGCCATGTTTTCCTCCACATCAGCCTGCTACCCACAGACAATTGGACCAAGGTGGGAGTGCCTGGGTGGCTCAGTTAGTTAAGTGTAGGACTCTTGATTTAGGCTTAGGTCATGATCTCATGATAGAGATAGAGCCCCGCATCAGGCTCCACGCTCAGTGTGGAGTCGGCTTGAGATTCTCTCTCTCTCTCTTCCTCTGTTCCTCCCCCTGCTGTCTCTAAATAAATAATAAATAAATAAATAGAATCTTAAAGAAAAATTGGAACAGGGTATATGCCTAACCCAAAGGCAGCCAATCTAGTCAGACCAACAGCCTCTGCGGTGGTCTGACAGCAAAATCTCTGCCCTCTAAGAATGGTGGTGATTAATTGGACAACCTGATGCTCTCTCTTGAGACGTTGAACACAAGTTATTTTGTGAAAATAAGCTAGACGGTAGTAGAATACAGCTACACAGAGAGAATACTTGAGAGAAGGCAAGGGAATAATCTAGTCATTAGAACCATGTAGAATCCTGACTCACTTTTCAGAACATAACCTGTGTTCTAGTCTTCGAGGGAAACTTCTGTTCTTGTGATTCTTGGTTGTGAGGCTTCTTTTGGACTCTGGTTTAGATTCTAAATGTTTGAAGAAGAAAGCTGGTCAAGATTCCTGTTTTCCTCACTTCCACAGGTGTCATTCCACAGAGTATGATACTCTGTCCCAGTCTCTTGGGGTAGAAGAAGTAAATCTCTCTCTTCTTTGCAACCAAAAAGCCGACATAAACAATTACCTAAAATATCTCATCTGTGTCTTTTTTATTTTTCTATGTAAGGTGTCAGGTTGAATAAGGTTTTATTAAATGGAACTTTTCCGGTTGTTTTAGTTTAACTTAAAATCCAGTGATGAGAAAAATAGGAAATAAGTACACTCACATTCTAAGGAGACATGCTGGGTAAATCCATGTTAGAAATACGGAAAGAAAGCTGAACCAACTGAACAGCCACATTTGGACTAAGATGTCAGAGGAAAATTTGCTGGCCTAATAGGAGGTACTGTTGTTCCAGCAAGGAACCCACACCAAGTACAGGGAACCCCCAAGATAATAATTGTATTAGCTAATGTTCTCTAGTGCTGGGCTAGCAGGCTGGAGACTCAGGAAAGCTGATGGTGCACATGAAGTTTGGAGGCAGTCTTCCAGAGAATTCCCTCTTGCTCAGGGAGACTGGCATTTTTGTTCTATTCGGGCTTTCAGCTGATAAGATGCAGCCTACCTACATTATGGAGAGCAATCGGCTTATTCAAAGTTTACCAATTTAAATGTTAATCTCATCCAAAACACCCTCCAAATTGACACTTAAAATTAACCACCACAATACCTGATAAGGATTAGAGTGGGGAGAGGACCTTTAGTAAGGAGGGACAAGCAAGCAACTCCATAGCTGGCTGGTATTTGTTGAGCTGCGGAAGCTCTATCACCAAGGTGGAGCAGGACAAGAGAGTCCTTAGGAGAGCTTGACATGTGTCTCCTGTGTTTGAGGTCATTGCAAGCATGGAGTTTAGTCTTGCTTTCTGCCTGAAGAATTCTTCAGGAAAACAGCCGAAGGAAAGCAGACTTGGGCCATCTCGACTTGGATCATTTGAAGCGCAGCAATAGTCTTGTAAGACATTCTTGTCTTTTCTCTGGTATACTGTTTGCGTTTCAAGCAATCTTTCTAAACTTCAACTGTAATCTCATTATTCCTCAACCTGTTTGTGGCTCCTGGGTGTTCACAGAATAGGGCACTAAATGCTGCAAATCGCTCATGAGCCCTCCATGACCTGTAGCTTCTACCACTCCAGCCTCACTCCCTTTTCCCCTCAGCTTCCCCCTCCCAGCCCGCTGTGCATGCAGTGTCTCTCCCATGTTGGTCAAATGAACGCCTACACTTACGAAATTCACCTTGCACCACTTGTACAAAACTTACACTCATCACCCTCAGGTTGAGTTGTCCACTCGCTTTCTTGTGTTATACTCTTACTGTAGAACCAGTAACACCCTTTTGTACGCATTGTTTTACTTACAACATTTACCCCTTCTAGACTGTAATTTACTTCCAGTCAGAGAACTCTGATTCATCTCTGTGTCCCCAAAACATAGTTTAGGGCCAGGACACAGAAAGCTCTCAGTTATGTCCATTGCCTGAATGAATTAACGAAGTGTCTAGAAACAAAGACATTCAGCTATTTGGAAGAAATATCTGGGAAGAACGGAATTTCAAGAGTTCTCAGTACTTCAATATTTCCTACTTTTTATTTCTTCTCCTTCCTAATTTGTAATTTTTCTTTCCCTATGGTAGAAGGCAGCGGTTCTCCAAGTATGGCCTACAGACCCCTAGAAGTCGCCAAGATCCTACTAGAAGGTCTAGGATGTCAACGGTATTTTCATACATTAGGATCTGCTTTTCTCGCTGTTGGACATTTGCACTGAAGCTGGTGCAAAGGCCGTGGTGGGTACCTTCGCATGATTCAGAGTGGTGGAGACAAACTGTACACCATCTGTCATGGCAGCATCCATGTACTGCCATCCACTCATATTTAAAACAGAAAAAAAAAAAAGCCAGTCTTATTTAAGAAAGTCCTAGATGAAGCAATAAACGTTATTCATTTTATTAAAGCTCCACCTTGGAGACCATGTTCTGCCCGAAACAAGAGTACATGATGGCACTAACGCTGCCCACTGCCATGTGAATTGTCTCAAGGAAAGGCCCCTGGGAGATGACTTGCAGGCTGAACTAGCCAGTCTTTAAATGGAACACTATCTGTACGTGAAAGAACAACTGACAGACAAACTGTGGTTCTTCAGACTTGGGCATCTGGCAGACATTTTCTTGAAAATGAACAAAGTATGTCTGTCATTTCAAAAAAAGACTTGGCAGTATTTGTTGTGAATGATAAATTTGAACTTTCAAGTGAAAATTAGAATTTAGCAAAATTTGTAGCTGCCATTTTGAGCTTGACAGCTTTCCAAAACTCACATCTTTTTTTTGTTCTATTGAGATTGGTGATGATGTTAACAGATGTCATTTTCTTGATACCATATAAAGACATGTGTAATCATTTATAAGATCTGCATATCTCTTGAACCAAGTTTTCCAGATGTCCAATACTTAATATTACAAAAGCCATGAGTAAAATGTTTGTTTAAGGTGCAAGATACATGAATGAGTATTTTTTAGATGAGCAAATTTTAATGTAGCTATGCAAATTTCATTAATATAATTTCTGACTTCCTGTTGCAACTAACCTTTAAGGAACTACTTCTTGTTGAGTTTTGATATAGTATCAAAGAAGAATATCCATAATTATCTGAAAAATATATTGAAATATTCTTCCCTTTTCCAAACATATGTCTGTGTGAAGTCAGATTTTCTTCATATACTTTAACCAAAACAACATAAAGCAACAAATTGAATGCAGAAGCAGATATGAAAATCCACCTATTTTCTTTTAAGCCAGACATTAAAAAGATCTACAAAAAAATGTAAAATAAAGTTATGCTTCTCCTTAATTATTTCCATTTCAGAAAAAAATAATTAATTTTCCGGAAATATATTACTTACGTTAACAGGTAATAAGTTTAACATTATTTTAAATGCATTAATAAATAACTTTTAAATTGCTCAGTTTTAATTTCTAAGATGGTAAACAGTAATTGACATTATCCACATAAACAAAAGCTCTTTGGGTTCCTCAATAATTTTTAAAAGTAAAAAGGCAGTTTGAGACCAAACAGTATGAATTACTGCCTTTACCCTTGTCTCTTCTTAAAAAAGGTAGGTAACTCTAAAGAGGGACCATATTTTTGTCTTCAATGAAAAAAAAACAAACAAACCAACAACCAAAAGAATCCCCCCCCAAAAACAAAAAACAGATACAAAAAATTAAGAAATGCCTAAAGGAAATTTCTGTTTTAAAGTTGAAATCAAAGTCGCAGTTTACATGTTTGAAAAGTAAACTAGAGATCCACATATCCAAAATACTTTCTGGTATATTGATATTTTAGCTAGGAATCCCGCATAGCATATGAATGCAGAGTCAGCTATTAGGTTATATTTAAACTAAGACAATAATTGCATAAACACGTGTAACCATTAAAAGTGCCAAGTAAGTCCTCTGATTTGAATTAAGTGAGAGACATTCATATTCTGAAAATATGTGTATTCTTTAATGCCTTCAGATTCAGTTAGAAAAGGACTAGGAATTAAACAAACATCTTGTTTGCACTGTTACAGGTCACATACAGTATTCAGATAACAAAAACAAAGCTAAATTTTGAAAAGTCATGCAGCAAGCAAGTGCTCACCATTTATTCAGAACATTTGATAGTATGAGGAAGATTATATTTGGGTGAGAGTGGTAGCTTAATTTTCAGCTCAGTTTCAGCCAAATTCTATTAATTACCATAAGTTTCAACAATGATTGACCTCAATTATTGAGCTTCCAAAATTTGTTTTGTCAAATATTACTCAAAATAGGCTATTATCTCTGACTTAAAATAACTTCATTAAGATTTTTGTATATATATATGTATTACGATTTTGAATATATATATACATATATATAGTGTGTGTGTGTATATATATATGCATTAAAAGAAAATCGACCTGTAGCTTTTGGGTGTTGGTTCAATATTGATGAATGCTTTTCGCTAAGAAGTATCCTTCAAAGAACAGATATCCTCACAGACCTGAGGTGCTGACCTGTTTTTATTACTATAGTTATATTTCTTTTTTTATTTTTTATTTTTTATTTTTTAAAGATTTTATTTATTTATTTGAGAGAGAGAGAATGAGAGACAGAGAGCATGAGAGGCAGGAGGGTCAGAGGCAGAAGCAGACTCCCTGCCGAGCAGGGAGCCCGATGCGGGACTCGATCCCGGGACTCCAGGATCATGACCTGAGCTGAAGGCAGTCGCTTAACCAACTGAGTCACCCAGGCGCCCTATATTTCTTTTTTTAAAAAAAGATTTTATTTATTTATTTGAGAGAGAGAGCACAAGCAGGGGGAGCAGCAGAAGGAGAGGGAGAAAAAGACTCTGTGCTGAGCAAGGAGCCCGACACAGGGTTCCATCCCAGGACCCCGGGATCATGACCTGAGTGGAAGGCAGACACTTAACCAACTGAGCAACCCAGGCGTTATATTTCTTATATAAGGGAGAAACTAAAATTAATTTGTAAACTAACTGCATTAACCAAATTCAATAAAATCCAGGTCAACCAGGCTCGTTGAACAGGATCGATGACGTGGCTTTGCAGAAGTTAAAGCACTGCTATCGCTGCCAGCCCGTCGCTCCCACTACTCCAGCAGAGCTCTTCCGGCTCCATATGCCCATAGTACTGCTACTAAGCTGTCTGATGGCCATCCTCATCCGTGACTTTTTGTTTTAACCTAACTGCAGCAAAACCATCCTGTATACAGGATGCTATGATACCACTATTCTTTACTCACATTCCTATGAGCCAGAACTCTTGAATTCAGTGGGCACTGGATTCCTGTGACCATTCTCATTTTGACAGTGACCGCCCAAATGATCAATTATTTTTATTATCTTTAGGAATGAAAACACAAAAACTTAACTATTTTGTAGAGAACTTGAGTGACCTCTAGAGTGTGCCCTCAGAGTCCAATTTAGGAACCCAATGTTTCAGATCAGAAAGCTTTGTCTGAAGCAGTAGGAAGTACCCTGCCCGCAGAGGAGGTGCTCAGGGGTGATTTCATTGGAAATACACAAGGTTTTCAAAGCCCTCAGAGCTGGCCTATTGAAAGGTCGCCGGATGGAAAGCCACTCCTTGAAAGATCCTTTTTTTGGGGGGAAGTGAAATTTTACACACTGATTTCCATTTTTCTAAGAAGGAACTATATACCTTTCTTCATTAAAAATAGAGTCTCCATGTCAAGAACTCTTTTATTTGCCAATTTTCTATGAAATCACTACTTACTATTTTGTATAAAATATTGTTGTTTTATTATATTATTAGATTATTTATTTTATATATATTTTTAATTTTACATAAGATTCTGGCCAACATTTGTCCTACTCTGAAATCTAGAGCAGGAGTCAGCAAACTATACCAACTGTGAGTCAAATTTAGCCCACTGTCTGTTCTTGTGTAAGTACGAGCAAAGAATGTTTTAAACATTTTCAAAGGGTTGTTTAAAAAAAGAAAGAGAGAAAGAAAGAGAAAGAAAGATACCCCAATATGAAACAGAGAACGTATGTGGTCCATAAAACACAAAATAGTTACTATCTGGCCCTTTACAGAAAACGTTTGCCAACTTTTCCTTGCGAAAAGCATTGCTTATTTTTAAAAAAACAATATTAGTCATATCTTAAGGAAGCATCGATAGCATTCATTTTCTGTCCTCGTTCCCCTTGATCCTCTTTTATTTTTTGTTTACCTGTTCCTTACTATCATATTGAAGGCTTTTAATATACTGCTACATTTGTTAAATGAATTCTACCACTCAGTTTTTATTTTAAAAACAGGTGAGAAGGTGGGTTGCCTGGGTGGCTCAGTCAGTTAAGCGACCAACTCTTGGTTTCAGCTCAGGTCATGATCTCAGGGTCCTGGGATTAAGCCCCACGTCCAGCTCCCCACTCAGTGGAGAGTCTGGCTTGTCTCCCTCTCTCTGCCTCTCCCTACCCCACTCATGCTCTCTCTCTAAAATAAATAAATAAATCTTAAAAAAAAAAAAGGTGAGATACAAAAATCAAAACCGTAGGGGTGCTCGGGTGGTGCAGTTGGTTGAATCTGACTCTAGGTTTTGGCTCAGGTTGTGATCTCATGGGCTGTGGGACTGAGTCCCGAGTTGGGCTCTGCACTCAGCAGGGAATCTACTTGAGAGTCTCTCTCTCTCCCTCCCTCTGCTGCTCCTGCTGGTTCTCTCTCTCTCTCTCTAAAATACATAAATCTTTAAAAAAAAAAAAAAATCAACACTGTATTTCTATAAACTAGCAATAAATTAGAAATTGAAATTTAATAAAACTACCATTTGCAATTACACTAAAAACATGAAATATATAGGTATAAATCTAACAGAGTAAGTGCAAAGATCGGTATACTGAAAAACACAAAACATTGATGAAAAATATCAAAGAAGATCTAAATAAATGATTATAATACCCAGCAGGATATAAAAGAACAGACAAGGATATAAAAGAACTGGAACTCTTATACATTGCTGGTAGGAATGCAAAATAGTAAAGCCACTTAAGATAACAGTTTGTCAATCTCTTATAAATGTATGGTTCCATTTGTCCTAACAATACTATTCCTAAGTATTCACTCAAGAGAAATGAAAACTTATGTTTATACAAGAACTAATACATGAATGTTTGTAGTGACTTTATTCATAATTACTCCAAACTGGAAACAACCCAAATATCCTTCAACTGTTGAATGAGTATTTTATGCTAAAACAGATTCAAATAGGGTGATTTGATTCATAAGGCATTCAAGAAAGGGAAAACTATAGGCACAGAAAACTAATGGCTGCCAGGGGGTGGGGGAAGGGTTGACTACAAAAGGGCACAGGAGAATTTTTTGAGGAGATGAAACTATTTTAAATCTGGATTTTGCTGGTGGTTACACATCTGTATGCCTTTGTCAAAACTCCCAGAACAAGACTCCAAATTTTATTGTACATGAATTTTACCTTAATTTAAAAAAAATTTTCCAATAAAAAAAAAGTACAGGATGTAAAAAAAAATAAAAGGTGAGAAGGTGATCTATTTTAATCCTCCTATTTAAAAATAAAACACCACTAAAATGAAATAGTTTGATTTTTGATTCATTTTCCTGTAGGTCAGTAATTCTTGAAAAAAAAAAAAAAAACCCAACCTATTTGCCTTAAATGCCAACGTTCATTCTTCAATGTCTTTGATTTGCATTCTCATTCTTTTCTTTAATAATTAAAAAGTGGTCACTAATATTCCCGAAGTTTGGCAATGACTTGAGGAATGTTTAACCTGAGCTCAGGGCTTCCCAGATGGAGTAAGTAATTGTTAAACTCAGCGAAAGACGTCGGAGCATTAACCTGATTTTCTGAATCTCTTTTCTCAGGAATTAAAGCATGAATAATATTTGTGTGGTAAAATCTAAATGGCTTAATAATCTCTAAGCCTACAGAGAAATTCACTTTCAGAGCTGCAAATGGTTTATGAGCTTTGTTAATAGTCAATTTTAAGTATGATTAAGTGCTTAGGATATGGTTAAGTACCCACGAATTACTTGTTGGTTAACTACGATGATCTCCTTCACCTGACTCAAAGAACACATTTAAATAGCCCAAGAAATGTCATAATTGCTCACTAAGGATATAAAATGTGGTGGGTAGCTATCTGGATTCTTTGTCATCCTTAACAGATTCTGTAACAAAGAACATCCGAAACTAAGTCCTCGGGAAAATGCTGTTGCTGGGGAAGGACAGCAACACAGATTGCTGGCGGCAGGGTTTGGTCATGAACATTGCCTTTGAAAGACTAAAGTGAATTATGTTTTGTTCCCTGAAGGCAGATGGGTACTCGTGGAGAGCTTCCTTAAGCAAAAAGTTAGGATCTCTGCCACGTTCTCCACCCCCTCAATGTCTCAGTCTCTTCCATTCCAGAGTTCTTGGCAGGAAGCAGGGGAGGGTCACCAGGAGAGGGAGGCTGTGGGGCACCGTTGGCCGTCCGAGGACTCGATCCACATTAATGTGCGTGTGCCCGCCGGCCCAGGTGGTGAGCCCATCATCACCAGAGACGCCTTGCCCCTTAAGGAGTGCCACTCCAGGACTTAGCTCCAGAAGCCCTGGCAGTCACTGGGGCCGCACCCCACACACCCCTGGCACATCACGTGCCACACCTCCTTTGGCACTAACAGCCGTCAGCTAACAGCTCTGGAAAGGACTTTGGGGGCGGTTGTGCCCTCCTGGCCTCTGGTAGAACGAGTGATGCTCTCTGAGGACATAAAGGGCATTGCCTTCCCCAGCATTTGCAGAATCCTACTGCCCACCTGCTAATCCTTTTCTGCAAACTCAAGGCATGATGCCCAGGGCCCCCCGTGGGGGTGGCTGGCAGCCCTCGCTGGCGTCAGGGCAGGGCCTGCTGGGGCTGGCTCTGAGCTCCAGTCTTGCCCTGACTCCTCAGGCCAGCTTGGACCTGAGTTCGGACACGCCCGGCCCCTCAGACTTTATTCTTCCAAGTGTGCATGAGTCAGGGCAGCTGGGATCTCTGGGTCTCAAAGCACCCTCTACTGTATCACCCGCACCCCCACCCCATGACCACACCCCCACTTTGGCCTCTGATGGATCTTGACCTCTGGCGCCCTCCAAGCAGCCAGGCAGCGTGAAGTCTGAACTTTGGCTTGCACCCCAGGATCTTGTCTCCCCCTCAGGCTTAATGTTCCTACATTTGTTTTATAAACTTCCCCTCCGGCTCTGAGCTCTTGTTGCATCCTGGCCTGCCTGTTACCTTGGCCACACAGCCAGCCTGGCAGAGTCCCTGAAGTCAGTGTCTTCTTGCCTGTTTCCCAAGTTTGTTGCAGCTATTTGAATGCTCCCACACGGGGAAGGTGAGTAAGCTGAGCAAGACAAGGCTTGGTGATAGAGTTATGTAGATATTCACTGGAAGTGAGACAGGCCTGAAAAAAGATCATCTCTTTTACCTGGCTCCTTTCGTAGATGAAAAAAAGGAGGACCAGAAATAGTAACTGACTTGGCCAGCATCATTCTGGTTAACACAGAGCAAAGTTGGAGCCAGGATCTTGCTTCCTTGCTGAGTACAGTTATTCTCCATCTTCATTCATTCAAAGAGCATTCTCTGAGTGTCTGCCTTAGGCCACATCATTACAATTCAACAGTTCTTGGATATATAGCAGCTGTTAGAAAGATACAAAATAAATACAATAAAAAGATGTTTTAAGGAACATTGATCTGATAAAAAAATAATAAGAAAATACATACTAAGTGTTTTTAAATAATCCAAGGTTATTTATGCTTATGTGGTAATAAAAGTGTAGAAATTTTCATGCAATTCAGAAATAAGGACTATCCATTTGGGTTGTGATTCTCAGGGAAGACTCATGTTGGATGGTACAGAAATTAAACTGGAAGACAAAATGGTTTTTAGATAAGTTGAAAGTTGTGAGAAGGGTTTTCAAGTAGGAGAAATTGAAGTTTTTTTGTTGGAAATCTATACGAGAAGGTTGTATAGTTTGTGCAGGAACAAATTATAGAAAGCCTTGGGGGGGGAAGAAAACAATTATCAAAAGTGTTCAGCCAGCTTTGGGGAGTCACCCAAGTGTTTAGCAGGAGAGCATTTACCAGGAAGGAGATTCAAGAAGATGGATCCAGTAATGCTACTTTGGGAGGCAATAGGAATGAAGAGAGTGAGAGCCCAGGATTGGTAAGGCAAGTTACCGAGCTATGAAAAAACCCTCAATTATAGAAGATTCTTAAAGAAAATCAAGTATATCGTTTTCAAGTACTTAGAATAATGTGATCTCATGATTTAAACATAACTGTCTCCTTCCGTCCTGAGAAATCTGCTGAAGCAAAGAATTTAGATTGTGTGTTCCTACCATGAGGCTTTTATAGAAATGGATGAAGGTAATGCTCAAAAATAAATTGTTCGCAGATTAAGCTATCCACCTACTCCCCAAACACAACTTCTTTTTTATCTATAATTTGTGTTAACATTTCTTTCACAGCTGGTACAAAATTAAACAAGACTGGTTTATGTTTCCATCACGAAAAATTCTCTATGAGTACATTCTAGATTAATAAGCGTTTGCTCCTCTATTAGGGGTTTAAAGATACAAAAAGACATTAAAAACAACAACAAAAAGTACAAAAATGAAATTCACTCTCAGCCCCATTACTGCAACACCAACTGTTTTTCCTTTTCCACGTTCTTCTCTCCAGGCTTTGTTCCTATGCTGCTTTGTCTCTTTTCATGATGGTGAAACTAAGTTTTCCCCATAACAAGAGATGTAGTAAAACTGACTATCTTTGTCCCTAACATAGCTATAATTATCTTATTAAATGAGAAATGCTGGTTGGTAGATGGCAAGATGAAGTAGACAGACAATGGGCTTCCTTGCCTTTGAGCTCTTCAATGTAAAGATCAGGATTGTGGTATTTCCTGCAGAAAGCCGGATTCAAGCCCGCAGAGTGATGTGCAGTTAATTGTCTTCTGCTCCAACTAGCTGACTAAGTGACAAAGGGCAGCAGCTGCAGTATTTTCTTTGTGTGTGTGCTTGTGTGTCTGCATTTTAATTGCCAAGTTAGACGCTAATCTCTCTAGCGAGTTGAACATGAAGTAGGTTTCTATGTTTTATGGAAAACATAACCTACAACTCTGCATATGGATTTTAAAGAAATGAAACCCTGGCTGTGTACTTCTAAGATGTTTCTGGGATCTAGTCATCATTACTGGAAGGGAATGTTTTCATATTTACTCCATTAATATCTGAATACGATTATGTTCAGAGTCTTGTTATATGGACTGTAATTGTTCACTTATTAGTGATCAAATCATTATCCCCAGTGAACCAGATTTGCCTGCCTGGAGGCCATGTTCTAGGATGTACTGCATTTATTCAGAGGTTTTGGGTTTGTTTATTTTAATAGCCCTTATTAGCAAAAGCTGAAACTTGAAAGTTGTCCAAATTCACTACTAGAATGTAGCTAGAGCTCCAATCTGGTGATGAAAACATAAAGAGGTCTTGATTCCCAATGACCTTTTGTATCTTGATTTACATAAATTTACACATGCGTCATGGTTTTTGCTGAGGAGTTACAGAAGCTGAAACGAAATGAGGTAATACTGTTTTCAGCAACTGAATACATGCTATGAAAACAAAAATGAATTCCCCCCAAAAGCTAAAATTTTAAAATGCTTGATATAATTCCATTACTGCGAAGGTCTACTACCATCATATCTGTCAAGTAGTTCATTCCACTGCCCAAATGACTTTTGTGATATTTTTTAAAAACTAAGATCTGTTTTCATAGTTCCAGCTTTTATTCCATTAACTGATACTCCATGTGATGATTACGCCACAAAAAACAAACTACAAATTATTATTTTGTTGTATTAATGGTCTCCACTGAGTATTAAAATGCTCACTATCTTCTGTCAGATTTTAGGAGGAGATCAGCATTTTATAGAAGAATTTTTTTTTTTGCCACAAATTAATTTTTCTTGTGCCTTGCTTTTCTAAAATTAAATACTCTCTGTCCAAAAATTGTTTCTCAAGAATAATGGTAATAATAAAATAACTTATATTAGGGAATTTTCCACAAGGTAGACCTCAGTATATTCTCATAAAATCTTGTGAGGTAGCAAGTACTGTTTTAGTTTTTGATGGGTCAGGACATTGAAGGTCAGGTGATTTAAAAAGTCTTTTTAATTCTTATAACAAGTCAATGGAAAACCCATAATTTGAGTTCATGACTGGCTTCCCAGTACATTGTTCTTTTCATCAGCCTTGTATATCATGTGTTGATTGCAATGGAGCAATGATTGAAAGTCCCCCCAAAGGTTACCTTAAAATCATTTTATTGCTTCAGCCAAAGTGTTCTGTCAAAGTCAAATGTGGTGATTTGTGCTCATGTGCTTACTCTGTGTTAGTCCACCAGCAGCTTTGTTTGGCACAGTTTTAAAGCCCTGGCTTGTAAGTGGAAACATGTGCCTTCTCTCATCTCCTGTATCCACTCTCCCCTCATCCAGTATCCTCCCTCTCACCCGGATCCTGCCATGTCTAATGAGCTTACAATTATTTTTAAACTTCTTTCCATGAGGTGGTATCTGCATACCAGCTGGGGGAGAGAATGCAATCCATCCTGCAGAAGTTAAGCCAGGGGTCATGTGAAGAGCAGGAGGTGGTAAGAAGGGGCTATTTGATGGAAGTCCCCATGGGAATGTCAACCTCAGTATCAATGTCTATCTGACTCCAGATTTTAGAGTTCATAATGTTTGTGCTAAAGCCAATCAGTGGAAAGAGTTCCAGTTTGGAAAAATTTTTCTCCCAGATTAACAGAGAAAGAGAGAGGGTTAGAAGGAGAAACAGAGGGGTGGAGGAAGGAAAGGGAAGAAAAGAGATGAAGCCCAAAAAAGAAAAGGAAAAGGAAAAGGAAAGGAAAGGAAGGGAAAGGAAAGGAAAGGAAAGGAAAGGAAAGGAAAGGAAAGGAAAGGAAAGGAAAGGAAAGGAAAGGAAAGGAAAGGAAAGAGAAGGGAAGGGAAGGGAAGAAAAGGAAAGGAAAGGAAAGGAAAGAAAAGAAAAGAAAAGAAAGGAAAAAAGAAAGGAAAAGAAAAGATGGGACACCTGGGTGGCTCAGTCGGTTAAGCGTCTGCTTTTGGCTCAGGTCATGATCCCTGGGTCCTGGGCTGGAGTCCCACATCAGGCTCCCTGCTCGGTGGGGAGCCTGCTTCTCCCTCTGCCTGTCGCTCCCCCTGCTTGTCCTCTCTCTCTCTCTCTGACAAATAAATAAATAAAATCTTAAAAAAAGAAAAGAAAAGAAGAGGGGCGCCTGGGTGGCTCAGTTGCTTAAGCGTCTGCCTTTGCCTCAAGTCATGATCTCCAGTTCCTAGGATGGAGCCCCATGTTAGGCTCCCTGCTCATTCAAGGAATGTGCTTCTCCCTCTGCCCCTCCCCACTGCTCTGCTCTCTTTCTCCTTCTCACTCAAGTCAATAAATAAAATCTTAAAAAAAAAAAAAAGGAGGAAGAAAGGGAAAAAAAGAAGAAAGGGGCAGGCATTTTGTGTATGCATATTTTCTTGCTCTTAAAAATACATGGCTTAAATAATTTAATTTGTTTGGCCATTGAAGATGGTTTTGGTTAGAGAATCAAGCAGTTTCATCTGGCCACTGACCTTAATTTGCAAATTCATATCAGAGTTGTTACTGGGTGAATAATGGTTTGGCCAAAGAACTAGACAAGAGTTTAATACACTCCTGCTGAAGCACAACAAAATTTCACGTGAAAAAACAATGTGGATACCCACTGAACATCACATACTTGTTAGGAGCAGGTGGAGTGCACATGCTTTAGGTTCTATCCAAGGGAGGGAAGGAGCATTACATAGCCCGCTCCTCTGATTCTCTCCTCTCAGGAAGCACCACCAGCTATGTTGGTCCAAGCTTAGGACCCATTGATGCCCCTTACAACTTCTATGCCAGCAAAGGGAAGTAAGAGACTACTTGGATGCTGGATGCATATGCCAACTTGGTGCTCTTCATCGTTCACCTCTTTCTTAGCTGCAGCTCTCTTACTTCAGGCACTCATTCTGTTTTGCCAGTATATTTGCAATGGCAGCTTGCCTCCTCCTTCCTCCCTAATCCTGCTACCTTGATTTTTCCAAAACACAAATATGTTAAGGTCCTTTGCTTAAGGAGCTTAAAACCCTTGAATGCCCTGCCCTTGACTCAGGATAAGATTCAAAGACCTTCACCAAGCTTATAGGACCAAGCATGTGAGTCACCCCCACTGAACTCCCCAGTCCCACTTTTCATTCCTTTGCACTCGACCTGCCTGTTGAACAAAATTACATGCCATTCCAGAAAGGGCCATGCTCTCATCTGTGCATGAGCTTCTCCTTCTGCAGGATGATCTCCCTCACTGTTTCACCTGCCCAGCTTGTTTAAAGAGAATTTGTCCATTTTATCTAAGATGTTAAATATATTGACATAAAGTTGTTTACAGTATTCTCTTATGATTCTTGTAATGACTGATGGATCTCAGTAATATCCCTTCTTTCATTCATAGTCTTGGTTAGTTGTATTTTCCTTTATCAGTCTTGCTTGGACTTTATTAATTTTTAAAAATCTTTTCAAGGAACCAACTTCGGACTTTTAAAGTTTTCTGTGTTGTTTTCTATTTTATGTATTTATGCTCTTTAATATTTCCTTTCTTCTTGAGGCTTAATTTGCTCTTTTTCTAGTACTTCAAGACAAAAATTTGGATTATTGACTTAAAATCTTTTTTATTACGTAAGTCTTTAAAGCTTTAAATTTCCCTCTAAGTACTTATTTAGCTTCCACCCACAAATTTTGATATGGTATGTTTTTAATGTAATTCAGTTTGAGGTTCCCCCATGCGCCCATTTTAATTGCACAGTTTGATAAGTTTTGGCAATTCTATATAATCATATAATGACCACCAGAATCAAAATATACACTCTATCACCCCCAAAGAGTCCCTCCTGCTTCTTTGCAGTTAATGTCTTCCTTCAGTTCCTGGTTTCAGAAATCACTCTTCTTCTTTCGGACACTAGAATTTTGTGTTTTCTAAAATTTAATATAAAAAGAATCATGCTATATGTAGCTTTTTGGTTTGACGTATTTCCCTTAACGTGATGTTTTCAGGCTCATCCATGCTATGTGTATTAACACTGTGTTCCATGGTAGTGCTGAGTATTTCACAATATGGACTTACCAACTGGTGAGTTGTTTCCACTTTTATGAATAATGCTGCTGTAACATTCATATAAAAGTCTCTATGTGGACATATCTTTAATTTCTCACTTCAATACCTGGGATTGGGATTGCTGAATCAGATGATAAATATACGTGTGAAGAAAGGACGCTGCCCTACTCTTTTCCAACGATACTGTGACATTTTGCAGGTCGACTAAAACTGTATCAGAATTCCAGTGGCTCCTCATTCTTCACCAGCACTTGGTATTGCCAGTCTCTTTACTTTTAGCTATTCTGAAGGGCATGTGGTAGGATATCATTGTGGTTTTAATTTGCATTCCCCTGATGACTAAAGCTGTTGAGTATGTTTTCATATGCTTACTTGCCACCTGTATATCTCCTGTGTGAAGAATTTGTTCAAATCTTTTGCCAAATTTTTCATTGGGTTTGCTTACTATGGGACCGTAAGAATTCTTCATAGATTCTTGACACAAGTCCTTTGATACACATATGCTTTGCAAATATTTTCTCTCAATCTACAGCTTGCCTTTTTATTTCCCTCGTTGTGTCTTTCTAAGGGCATTCTGTTTTGATTTTGTTGAAGTCCATTTTATCAGCGCTGTCTTTTATAATCAGTACTTTCTGTGACTTATTTAAGAAATCCTTGATTAGCTCAGTGTCACAAATATTTTCTTCTATGGGTTTATCTATGAGTTTTATTGCTTTTATATTAAGGTCTATGATCCATTTTGAGTTCATTTTTGCTTATAATTTGAGGGAAGGGTCAAGGTTAATTTTTTAAAAATCTACAGAGATATACATACAATTGTTTCAGCACATTTTGTTTAAGAGACAATCCTTCCCACATTGAATTACCATGGCACCTTTACTGAAAAACAATTGATCATAAGTGAGGGTCTATTTCTGTTCCATTGATCTAATTGTCTGTCTTTATACCATTACCATTACTGTCTTGAATAGTATAGCTTTATAATAAAATTTGAAATTGGGTAGTGTAAGTCCTCCAACTTCATTCTTCATTTTCAATATTATTATTGCTCTTCTATACATTTTATTCTCCTTGTAAATTTTAGAAGCAGATTATTAATTTCTTCAAACAAGCCTATTGGGACTTTGGTATTGCATTGAATGTATAACCAATTTAGGGAGAATTGCCATCTTAACAATATTAAATCTCCTAATCCATGAATATGTATATCTCTCTGTTTATTTAGGTCTGCTTTTATTTCTCTTAGCAAGGTTGTGTAGTTTTTAGTGTAGAGATCTTACTCACCTTTTAATAAATTTATCTCCAATTATTCTTATGCAAATTATAAATGAAATATTTTTTAAAATTCAATTGTTCATTTTTAGTGTTATACGCAACAAATGAATCATTGAACATTACATCAAAAACTAATAATGTACCATATGTTGGCTAAGTGAATTTAAATAAAAAAAGAAATACAATAGATTTAGTTTATTGAACTTATATCTTGCAATCTTATTAGATTCACTTACTAGTTCTAGTAACTTTTTGTAGATAATTTAGAATTTTCTGTGTATACAATCATTATATATATATAGAAAGAACTTTGCTTCTTCATTTCCAATCTATATGTTTTTATTACTTTTTCTTGCTTACTACCTTGGTGAAGACTCCAGTGAAATGTTGAATAGACACAGTGAAAGTAGTCAGGCATCTTTGCTTTCTTTTTACCTTAAGAGAAAGCATTCTGTTTTTCAATACTGAGTATGATGTGATCCATAAGTATTCACAGATGGTCTTAAATCAGTTTTAGGAAAGCTACTTTTTCATAATAGATACTGAAATTTTATGAAGTGCTTTTTCTGCATCAATTAAAATAATCAGATTTTTTTTTGTCTTTACTCTGTTAATGGTGAAATTTATTTATTTATTTTCAAATGTTCAACCCCATTTGGTCATAAGGTATGATCTTTTTTACATATTTCTGGATTTAATTTGGCAAAATTATGTTAAAGAATTTAGCAGTTCTGTTCACATGGCATATCAAGGTGATATCTTCTCTTGTGATGTCTTTTGTTTTAATGTCAGGATAATGCTAGCCTTGTTAACTGTTGAATGTTTCCCTTTGTTTTCTGAAAGAATTTGTTTAGGATAGTCTTATTTCTCCCTTAAACATTTAATGAGAATCACTGGTGAAGACTTCTGGGTCTAGAGTTTTCTTTGTGCAAAGGTTCTTAATTTTGAATTCAATTTCTGTAACTAATATAGAAATATTTAAATTCTCAATTTCTTTTTGGATCAGGTGTGGTAATTTGTATTTCTTAAGAATTTTTTTAAGGGGGTGCCTGGGTGGCTCAGTTGGTTAAGCATCTGTCTTTGGCTCAGATCATGATCCCAGGGCCCTGGGATTGAGTTCCACATGGGGCTCCTTGCTCAGTGGGGAGTCTGCTTCTCCCTCTGCCCCTCCCCCTGCTTGTGCTCTCTCTCTCTTTCTCAAATAAATAAATAAAACCAGTAGGCAGAGGGACAGAGGGAGAGGGAGAGAATCTCAAGCAGACTCCTTGGTGAGCGTGGAGCTGAATACGGGGTTGATCCCAGGATCCTGAGATCATGACCTGAGCTGAGACCAAGATTTGGATGCTTACCCAACTGAGCCACCCACAGGCCCCTCTTAAGAATTTTTTAAATTTCATCTAAATTGTCATACTTATTGGCGAAAGTTGTGCATAACATTGTCTTATGATCTTTTAAAGTATGACTAATTTTTATTTATTTATTTAAAATGCTTTCCAAGGGTGCCTGGCTGGCTCAGTTGGTTAAGCATCTGCTTTCAGCTCAGGTCATGATCCCGGGGTCCTGGGATTGAGCCCCATGTTGGGGTCCCTGCTCAGCGGGAGCCTGCTTCTCCCTCTCCTCCCTACTTGTGTTCTCTCTCGCTGTCTCTGTCACTATCTGTCTCTCTCTCTCAAATAAGTAAAATAAAAAATCTTTAAAAAAATAAAATGTTTTCAAGTTTTATTAAGATATAATTGACATATAGCATTGTATTAGTTTAAGATGTACAACATAATGATTTGATGTAAGTATATATTGCAAAATAATACCTCAATAAGTCTAGTTAACATCCATTACCTCACATAGTTACAGTATGTGTGTGTGCGTGTGTGTGATGAGAACTTTTGAGATCTATGCTCTTAGCATCTTTCAAATATACAATACAACATTGTTAACTGTAGTTGCCCTGTTATACATTACATCTCCAGAACTTATTCATCTTGTAATTGCAAGTTTGTAACTTTTGATCACCTTCCTACATTACTCCCACCCCATCCCCACCTCCCACCTCTGGCAACCACAGATTTGTTCTTTGGTTCTATGAATTTGGGTTTTTTAGATTCCACATATAAGTGAAACCATACAGTATTTGTCTTTCTCTGTCTGACTTATTTCACTTAGTATAATACCTTCAAGATCCATCCATGTTATCACGAATAGCAGGATTTCCTTCTTTTGTGGCTTAATACTCCATTGTGTATTATATACTCCAATAATACTCCATTATTTATATATATATATCTATACATACCATATTTTCTTTGTCCATCCATCCATTAGTGGACATTTAGGTTGTTTCCATGTCTTGGCTATTGTAAATAGTGCTGCAATGAACATGAGGGTAAGATAGCTTTTTGAGATAGTGTTTTTGTTTCTTTTGGATATCTACCCAGCAGGGGATTATTGGGTCATATGGTAGTTCTATTTTTAATATTTTAAGGAACTTCCCTACTGTTTTCTGTAGTGGTTACACAAATTTACTTTCCCACCCATAGCACACAAGAGTTTTCTTTTCTCTACATCCTCACCAACACTTACCATCTCTTGTCTACTTTTATGGTAGCCATTCTAACAGGTGTAGTGATATCTCATTGTAGTTTTGTTTTGCATTTTGATATATTACATTTCCATTATCATTCAGATATTTTCTAACTTCCCTGTGATTGTTTTCTTTAATTCATGAATTATTTATTAAGATATTTGATTTCCAAATATTTGGGGCGTTTTCTGGGATATCTTATTCCTATTGGTTTCTAACTTAATTCTGTCATACTTGGTATGATTTCATTAATTTGAAAATCTGATTAGAACTTGTTTGTGGTTGGATATATTCTCCACCTTGGCAAATGTACTATACCGTATTACATTTGAAAGGATGCATCTCTTGTATTCTTTCAAATATCAGCTGTAGGAATCTATAAATATCAATTAGGTCAAGATGGTTGATAGTCTTATAAAAATCTTCTATATGTTTCTGATTTTATTTTGTCTAGCTTTTTTTTTTTAATTTTTGAGAGAAGACTATTAAAATCTCCAACTATGACTGGGGAATTATAATTTTTGTTTACAGTATTTGGAAATTTTGATATTAGGCACATAAAGGTTTATTACTCTTAAGTGTTTCTGATGAATTGGCTGATTTATCATTATGTAATGTCCCTTTTTGTCTCTGGTGATATTTCTATCCTTAAGTCTTTTTAAAATCTTATTGTAATTTTGAATGTTCCCTCTATTCCATTATTTGTAAGATTTTGATAAAGATTATCATTAATTTTTTTTTTTTTAAGTGTTTGGGTGGAATCCACCAATGAAACCATGTGGTGTTGGGTTTTTCTGTTCTGGGAGATTTTTGATTCCTAATTCAACTTTCATTCTTGTTATTGGTCTAAGAAGATTTCCTTTTTCTTGTATTCAAGATTCATGATTCAATCTTGGTAACTTGTGCAGTTTTAAGAATTATCTGGGTTTTTTTTTTTCTGAGATCTGATTGTTAGTATATAATTGTTTATAGTAATCTGTTATCACACTATGTAGTTCTGTGGTTATCAGTTGTATTGTTTTCTCTTCCATTTCTCATTTTGGTTTTTGAGTCTTCTTTCTTTTATTTTTCTTAGTTAATGTAGTTAAAGCATTACCAATTTTATTTATTAAATTTTTGGAAAAACTGGTCATTATTTTCAATGTCTTATTATTGTTTATTATGGTCTCTTTTATTTATTTCTGATTTTTCTTTGTTATTTCTTTCCTCTACTAAATTTTAGCTAAGTTTAATCTTAAACCATCTTGTTTTATAGCATAGCACATCCCCTGCATATTGTAGTATGAGACTATAAGAATACAGTTTACAGCTACAATAATAAATACAAAGTTATTCTGAAAAAAAAAAATCTTATTTTAATATAGCCACTGCAGCCTTCTTATATCTCTGTGTTCATGGTACATCTTTTTTATCTATTCACTTTCAATCCACTTCTGTCTTTATATTTAAGGTTCAACTTTTCCAGATAGCATATGTTTGGGTCATGCTTTTTTTAAAAATCCATTCTGACTATCTGTATATATATATATTTTTAATTTAATTTAATTTTATTATGTTATGTTAGTCACCATACAATACATCATTAATTTTTGAAGTAGTGATCCATGCTTCATTGTTTTCGTGTAACACCCAGTGTATATTTTAATTGAAGTGTTTAGACCATTAGTATATTTATTAATATGTTTTAATTAGATGTGTCATTTTATTATTTGTTTTCTATTTGTCTTTTCTGTATTTTGTTCCTCTGTTCCCTTTTCCTGATTTTTCTTAAATATTTTTTAGAATTACATTTTATTTTTCTTATTGGTTTTTTAGCTGTACATCTTTGCATTATTCATGCTGGCGTTTGCTCTAGGGATTGCAATATATATATCCCTAACTTCTCATAGTTCATGTACATTTATGTATTAAGGCTTCATATAAAATGTAGAATACATACAACTGTATATGGCCCATATTAACATATCCCAATCCTTTATCTTGTAGTTATTATACATATTACAGCTGGATATGTTACCAACCACACAAGATAATGATATATTTTGCTTTAAACAATCATACTGATTATAAAGAAATTAAGATAAAAAAGAAAAATCAAGTCTTTTCTGTTTACCCAGACTGATGCTCTTCTGTGACCATTTCTAATGCTCTTCATTCTTATTTGTGGATCCAAGTTTCCATCTCTTATCATTTTTTTCCTTCAGAACTTCAGCCTCAAGAACTACCTTTAGGGTTTCTTGTAGTGAAGATCTGCTTGTACCATAATCTCTTAATTTCCCTTCATCTGAGAATGTCTTTATTTCTCCTTCATTATTGAAGGATATGGAAGTTTGGATTGACAGTTTTCTTTTTTCTTTCAGCACTTTAAAGATGTTGTCTCACTCTCTTGAATGTTTGGAATAATTAAATTCTAATCTCTTAGCAAGAAAGGATAATTACATAATAGAGGTGCTAATTATCATCACAATAGCAATCATGCTACATTATATAAATGTATCAAGTTAACATATTGTACACCCTAAATTTATACCATGTTATATGTCAGATATATTTCAATTAAAATAAAAAGATGTTGTACTTTCTGCTGGCCTCCATGGTTTCTCAAAAATATAAGCTATTAATCCAATTATCGTTCTCTCGCATTTAAAGTGTTATTTTTCTCTTGCCACTTTCTAGATTTGCTCTTTATATATGGCTTTCAATACTTTGACTCTGCTGATACCAGGTTTTGCAAGATTGGCTTTGGCAAGAAACAAAGCTTTATGCTAAATAACAGCCAATGTTGATTCCTTTACTGGCTAGAAAATAAAACATATAGGGTGCAGTCAGGTTTCAAAGGAGAATTTTATTAAAACTTTAAAGAACAGGTAACTTAAATGCTATTGATATATTGTCCAAAGCAAAATTCTTCAGATGAAGCAAATATAATATTGATACCAAAATCTGATTTAAAGTTTACATAAAAAAGAAATCTATAGATCAATATCATATATGATTGCAAACAGAATCCAACAATATATTAAAATACCCCATCATAACCAAGTTGGTTTTACTCCATGAATACTCAACATAAGGAAATCAATTAATATAATTTGTCAAATTTAATAAGATTTAAGGAGAAATTTCACAAGTCATTTCTGCAAATATTAAAGATATTCAACACCTCTATGTTTGTAACAGCATTACTTACAATAGCCAAGATATAGAAGCAGCCCAAGTGTCCATTAATTGATGAAAGGATAAAGATGTGATATATGGAATATTATTCAGCCATAAAAAAGAATGAAATCCTGCCATTTATAAAAACATGGATAGAGCTAGAGAGTATTATTTTAAGTGAAATAAGTCGATTAGAGAAAGATAAACATCATATGATTTCATTCATATGTGGAATTTAAGAATCAGAGCAAAGGAGCAAAGGGAAAAATGTGAGAGAGAGAGAGAGAGAGAGAAACCAAGAAACAGACTCATAACTATAGAGAACAAACTGATAGTTACCAGAGAGGAGGTGGGTGGGGGGATAAGTGATGGGGATTAAGGAGTGCACTTGTGACGAGCACTGAGTAATATATAGAAATGTTGAATCACTGTATCATACACCTGAAACTAATGTACACGGTATGTTAACTGTGCTGGAATTAAAATAAAAACTTAAAAACAGGATATCAGAGAATACCAGGTTTCTCAAAAAAATATATTTGATGTTATATCATATTGCTTTTTTATTTTTAAAATTCAATAAAATGAAACTTGATAAATAATTTCTTAATATGAAGAAAATATATTTATATATAAAGACCAGAACATAAGAATGCCTTCTGTACCACTAATATTTAAAATTTCATTGGAAGTATTAACTTATGCTAAGACAAGAGAAGAAAAGCAGTGGTATAAAAATTGAAAATGAAGAGATAAAACTATAACTATTTGCAAATTATATTGTTGTATGTGATTTTTCTCTCTTAAAACACATAAGAAAATTGACTGAAAAAATACTACAATTTAAGACAGTATTAGTAAAGTCGCAGGATTTAAATTAATATACAGAAATCAAGACTTCACATTTGCAAACAATATCCAGAAAAAAATATTTTGCCATTTATTGCTATTGCAATAGCAATAAAAAAATACTTAGCATAAACTTAACATGAAATGGGCAAAATATGCATGATGAAAACTTGAAGGAAAAAAAATACAGTTAAACAAGTGGAAATATATATCATGTTCCTTGATACAAGGACTCAACAACATTACAACATTTGTATTCTCTAATTTAATGAATTTAACAATATCCAAGCAAATATAGCCAGTAAAACTTGGAAATTTCCAGATATTAAAATATAATATGAGCCCTTATTTATTGATTATAACATTATACTATCAACCTTTGAATAGACGGGCCAGTGGGACAGAGTAGGAATTCCCAAAATAGATAAGCACAAACACATGTAGGAATTTGAATTGGTGAGGATAACATCTCAAATAATTTTTAATAAATAGCATACAGTCAACTGCGCAAAGGTAATGCTGGAACCATAGTCCACACCATACTTTAGGACAAATGCCAAGTGGATCAAATTTTTAGATGTAAAAAATTAAGCCAAGTAAATACTACAAGAAAATATAAGTAAATTTCTTTATAACATTATAATGGGGAAGATCTTTTTAAAATTTAAATTCCAAAGCATAAAGGTAAAATAATGATAAAAGCAAGTACATAAAAATAAGAAAACTTAAGCATGGCTAAAAAAAAAAATCCAAAGACAAAAGAAAAATTGGTCAAAATATTGCAATCTATTATTGCAATCACATAGTCTCATCTTCTAAATACATAATAGCTCTTAGAAATCAAGATTTAAAAATCAGCAACAATAGAAATGGGCAAAGGACATGAACAAAAAGCTCACAGAAAAAATAAATTTAAATGTCCCTTAAAGATGACAATATATTTTCATACTCATGATAAGAGATCAAATATTAAAACCAAGATAACATTTGTCCTCTATTGAATTGGCCAAATCCAGATGTTTGATGCATACTCACTCAACAAGGCTATAGAGAAATAGGTACTCTTACACATTACTGGAGGGAGAATAAAATATTACAATTTTTTTTGAAAAAAGATTTTATTTATTTATTTGAGAGAGAGCGAAAGAGAGCCTAAGCAAGGAGGAGGGGCAGAGGGAGAGGGAGAAGCAGGCTCCCCGTTGAGTGGGGAGCCTGATGCAAGGCTCAATCCCAGGATGCTGGGATCATGACCTGAGCTGAAGGCAGATGCTTAATCTACTGAGCCACCCAGGTGCCCCAATATTAGAGAAATCTATCAACATTATAGATGCATTTACTTTTTAAGCCAAGAAAACCATATTTCAGAATTTGGCCTTTAGTTACACCTATACACAAACAAAATATCATATGCAAAAGGATGCTGCTTGCAGCATTGTTTGCAATAGAAGAGATTGTAGAGCAACCAGGAGACTGAATAAAATCTAACACATTTACCCAAAGAAAAAGAAAACACTAATTTGAAAAGATAAATGCACCCTTATGTTTATTGCAGCATTACTTACAATAGCTAAGATATGGAAGCATCCCAAGTATCCATGGTAGATGACTGGATAAACAAATATATATATATACACACCCCATTTGGATATATATATATATATATATATATATATATATATATACACACAATGGAATCAATAGAATAAAATAGAATAAAACCTTGTCATTTGTTACAACATGGATAGACCTAGAAGGTACCTTGCTGAGTGAAATAAGTCAGAGAAAGACAAATACCATATGATTTCACTTATTTGTAGAATCAAAAACAAAGCACAAACAAAAAAGAAATAGAAACAGACTCATAAATACAGAGAACAAACTGGTGGTTGCCAGAGGGGGGTGGTGAGGGATGAGCAAAATAGTTGAAAGGGATTAAGAGGCACAAACGTTCAGTTATAAAATAATTAAGTTATGGAAATGAAAAGTACAGCATAGCGAATATAGTCAATAATATTGTAATATATGGTGAGAGACGATGATTATACTCACTGTGTTGAGCACTGAGTTATGTATAGAATTTTCAAGCTGTTATATTGTACACTCGAAACTAATATAACATGGTATGTCAACTATACTTCAATAATTAATATTAAAAAATAAACTCTAGATTATTGCTTATTAAGAAAAACCCTAGGGCGCCTGGGTGGCTCAGTCATTGAGCGTCTGCCTTCGGCTCAGTTCATGATCTCAGGGTCCTGAGATCGAGTCCCACATCGGGCTCCCTGCTCCGCGGGAAGCCTGCTTATCCCTCTCCCCTCCCCCTGCTTATGTCTCTCTCTGTCAAATAAATAAATAAAATCTTTAAAACAAAAAAAAGAAAAACCCTAATACATTCATATATTAGAATACCATACAGCTCTCAAAAATGAGGAGGATTTCTACATACTGCTATGGAGAAATCTCTATAATACATTGTTAAATGAAAAACAAGCAAGGTGTAGAACAGTAAACCCTATCTTTTTAAGTAAGAAAGAGGTATGAGAATATTTATTCATATGTGCATAATGAACTAATATAAACAGAAATTCAGTAATGACTCAGAATGGGCAAGAGGGCAGGGGTGGGTGGCGACAGGAAAGAGCAATGCTGCTCAGTGTACCCTCTTATATAGTTCTGAGTTTTGAGCCATGTTCAAAAACATTTTGAAGAGAAATAAACGCAAGAAGATCCAAGGAAATAATAAGAATGATGTAATCTGGTAACATATACAAGCTTCTGTCCTGTGGTTCTATGGGGTGGTAGCATGTGGGGGAATCTTGCCTGCCAGGAAGGTGGGGCAGGGTCTAGGGGGCCAGTGTTCAAAGGGGCAGCAGCTGGGCACCAAGCCATTCAGAACAGTCAGAGCATTAGCCCAGTTTATCTTGGCCTCAAGCATGGCCTGATTCCACTCATTGTCTTGGCTCTCTATGGTGGTTGCTCAGGTCAGGGAATTGCCTTGGGAAAAGAAGTAATAGGTTATCCAGACCAACTTCCTCTCTGTGTAACCTGGCCCTGTGAAGGTCTCAGGGAAAAATTAGCAAGTGTTTCCACCACTTTTCTTTGAAAGGCCTTTCTATAATTACGTTTTCTCTCTCAGGAAGGCAGTTCCATTGCACCTCATCTAAATTTGGGTTTCCTAATTCCATTGCATATTTTATGAAAATAGTTTGGACAACGTAAATAATTATCCTCTTTGCTGATGTTTCAGAGAAGGAAAGATACTTAAATGATTCCTCTAACCAGAGCTTAAGTTGGAAATGGAGGCACTCCCACAAGCATTTCCCTTGGTAAACTCAAGAGACACAGAGTAGAGGGTTTGCCTGTGTTGCGCTTGCTGAAGTGTATTGATTTTTCTGGGCAATGGGAGTGAAGAATCACTAGTTCTGGAGTCTCCCTTCAGCTTTGAGCCCAGCATCACCTTTTGGTTGACCATATCCTCTATTATCCATAGCAACGGAGGGCAGCATTAGCACTGATAAAACATATAGCTGTCCCAGGGCCAGGAAGCAGATGCCCCTTGGGCCACATAAAAGTGCCATCCGCCTGGACTCAAACTGCAGCAGAGAGAAGAGGGACTTCCCAGGACAGCTCTTCCACATCCCCTGCTCTCTCTGTGCCAGTGGTTTGAGGGTAACCGTGAATAATATACTTATGGTGTGGAAGTCTGGAGGCAATTGGTTAAGATGACTTGAGTGTGACAGGCAGAGAGGGGCCCCAGTATCATTTTTATGAATGTTCCCTCAGAACATATGACCAGAGGAAGGGAGGTTCTTCCCTAAGCAACTGGATATGAGACCTAGAGAATAAACAAGGAAGGGCAATGAAAATGTATGTACAGGTGCACAAGGTCCCTCTGCCTCCCGGTCGCCATGGCCCCCAGCCCCTTGCTACTGGAAGTGTGGTCTATAGGCCGGCAGCCTCGGCATCACTAGGGACCTTGTTAGAAATGCAGAGCTTCAGACCTTCCTCCAAATCCACTGAGTTAGAATCTGCATTTTAACAAGATCCCCAGGTGAATTGCATGCATCTTTTTTCTTTTTTTAAAAATTTTATTTATTTATTTGACAAAGAGAGAGGGAACAACAGAAGGACAGGAGAAGCAGGCTCCCCAGCTGAGCAGGGAGCCCAAGGCGGGGCTCGATCCCAGGACCTTGGAACCATGACCCGAGCCGAAGGCAGACGCCTAACCGACTGAGCCACCCAGGTGCCCCGAATCTCATGCATCTGGAAGCTGGAGAAGTGCCTCTCTGACCTGCAGGTCGAGGCAAGCGGAGCCTCACCCTCCCGGAGCTCTGCCTTTTAGCCACTCTTGTACTTTAGACACCTCCCTGGCTTGGAGTCTTGGTCCACTCCATAGGAGCACGTCCCTGTATGGGACCCCCCTGAAGCCACGGGATGGGATAAACCTCTCTCTGTTGCCATCCTGTCCACAGAGTTGGCCCAAAGCAGAAACACCAGACGTTTAAATAAAGCAAATGTCTTTATTTTAAACATCAACTTTATTTTAAACATCAACTTTTTTAAAGTGGTAGGGTAATGAAGTGCTATCTAGAGAAGTGAAGAAAAGGACTGTTTGCATAATATAATTACGAAAATTCTAATTCAAAACACTCCCTAAAATAGGAGAGAAAAAGTCACAAACTCTTACCTTCCTAAACTGCACCTCTTTTGAGATTCTCCCCTACAATTCTGTGCATCTCCAAAAACATGAGGTGGGAGGCTCCCCTCACTCACAGGGAATGTCTTATTCTTCACACCGTCTTCCCTTTACCCTTGCAACGAGCCAAGTTTGTGACATTCTTTCTAAAGTTGTGGATTTCAGTTGACCAGTGAGTGATGTTAGTGACACAAAGTCCCCTTGTCAGTGGTGGAGATGGCAATTCCTGATCTGATTTGTGGCTTTGCTTTCACACAAATGTGAGCTGCAAACAGATGGGGCCTCTAAGTAGGGGTCTTATTAAAATAGTCTGTCTTGGAGGAGGCAGTTCAGTGCGAAGGATAAGAGCACAGTATGGAGCTAGATCCCCTGGGGTCCAACCCTAGCTCGAGTTAGATCATCACCTGGTAAGCATTGGATAAGTACCTACTATCATTATGTGGGTGCAAATAATTTCTGGAAATGTTTCAGAATGCTGTTGCCTTGTGAATTCAAAGAGCAATTTGTCATGATTAGCTTGGAGTCTGGTGCAGATTCACAAGCGGGAAAAGTAACAGTTATGCTTAAGGGCTCCCAAACTATTTGCACTGTGCAGAAGAGACATCAAGATTTCTTGGTGCTTCCTCCTCAATCCCAATCTCCTGACTTCACATGGAAGCATCTGAGTATCTTGATTTGCTTAGAAAATCGACACTGCCTTCCCATTGTTTCAATTCTCATTATTTCACGGACTATCACAGTGCCCTTTTCCTATTGCAAACATTTGTCAAATGGGGCATCATTGTTAATTTCCTTTTAAAAAATGACGGCGGAATAGAGGAGTTGGCATGAAATGATTTCCATGTAATTGTATAACTCTAAGGAATAGAATTAAGGACTCAAAAGACTATATACAGAGGATTTTAGCATTGGTGTTTCTCTTTTGAAAGATATGCTAATTGTAATAAGGTCTTTTTTGTTCAGGCGTATTTAGAATAGCTCTCAGTAAATTTGGGATCATTGAGAATAATATTCCTCGAGTCACTAGATATTCTGTGTGGTTCGTCAGTCCTGGAATGGTGTCCCGCACTGTATATCGGCTAGCATGGCTTCAGGGATCATTGCCAAATTGTTTAATTTGGTCCAGATATTAGGAAGATGGGAATCTTATTTTGAAATGTGCCAAAACTTATAAAAATAGGGAGGGTTTTTTTTTTTTAAGATTTTATTTATTTATCAAAGAGAGAGAGACAGAGGCTGGCAGAGGGAGCAGCAGGCTCCTTGCTGAGCAAGGAGCCCGATGTGGGACTCAATCCCAGGACCCTGGGATCATGACCTGAGCCGAAGGCAGACGCTTAACCGACTGAGCCACTCAGGCGTCCCAAAATAGGGAGATTTTTATCGTCACACCAGGTGGAATTATTTGTACGCTAGAACTTACGAAAAAAGAGAGAGATCTTTATCATATCAGGTAAAATTTTTGTGTGGGTTTAGAAAATTTGTAGATTTTCTATGAAATTTAGGAAGTTATTTTTTGTCTTTAAAGTGGTAGGGTAAGGAAGTGCTATCTAAAGATGTAGAGAAAAGAACTACTTGCATAATATAATTATGAAAATCCTAATTAGAAGAAACTTAAAAGATCATCTACTGTAACATTTCATAAAATGTTGGCATCCCTTTGCTGGAATCCTTGTTGGAGATTGCTCTGTGATATAGCAGGGAAATATATAGGCATAGGAGCTGAATGGACTGGGGCTTAAATGTCAGACCCATCACTTCCTGTTTATTTGACCTAGGTCAAGTTGATTAATTTCTATTAGCCTCAGTTTCCTCATCTATAAAATGGTACATAATACCTACCCTAAAGGTGCTGGTAAGGATTAAATGAGAAGATATTATTATTATTATTTATTATTATTGCACTTAGTGCTATGTCTAAGTGTGTCATGATAAATACCATATAAAGCACTTAGCCAATAATAAGTGCTCCAGAAAACTCAATAAAAGTAAAACCATACAAAACTCATAGTTCTATGACCTTTTTTCTTCTCTACCTACTTTGAAGAGTTGTTATTAGAAATATATTTATAATATTTAAGGCACCTAGCACATGGTGGTTGCTCCATAAATTATAAGGGTCATTATTATTTCTTCCAGATTTTCATTCTTCAAATATTTATTACTGTGTACCAGTGTTTGAGGGAATCCAAAGAATAATACACTTATGTTCCTTGTCCATTTGGAAGCAGTTGGTTTAAGGTGGTTTGAGAGGGATAAGCAGAGGGAAGCCTAGAGTTTGGGGGCTAAATAACAGGTAGATGGTGGTATAATTACCTGGGCTAGGGCAAGATGAAGATGACAAGATTTGGGTTGGAGGATGATGAAGGGAAATCAAGAGTTCTATTTTCACACATTAAGTCTGAGATGTTCATGAAACATTCGAGTGAAAGGTCATAAAGATAGTTGAATATATGATGCTAGAGATGATATTTGGCCGAGAAAACAATGGATTCATTATCACATATAGGCATTTAAAACAATGAAACTGGATGACATGCTAAAGAAAAAGTATGTATAAGGAAAACAGCCCTAAATTAAAATCTGAGCAGCCCTAACATTTAGAACTTGGTGAAGCACAAGTAGCTCAATGATACCTAGGAAACCAATGTCATTGTTAGATGGCTCAAATGTTTAGGATGTTTCATTTTGCGTCTGCCCCTTTGGAATTTCAAAATATTGGCCTTTTTGGAGCAACACAGAACACGTTTGTTTCTTTTCAAGTAGATGAAGAAGTCTCTGTGTATGTCTTCTATTGGACTTCTCTCTTTTAGTCTAGAAATACCCACATGTCCTAGAAGATGGCTCAGAAGCAGCCATCACCCAAACCTTACTTTCCCGGTTTGACCAGCCAGCCATCTGCAGGACTTCTAAGCAAAAACAGAGTGAGATGGAGTAAAAGGAAAACAGATGAATTACTTTCAAAATCCACTGCTGTGGTCTTAATGAATCATGACTGTGGATATAACTAAAGCATGAAAATGGTCTTTTAGAAAATACCATAAGGCTAAAAGGGCACATTCTATAGTCAGTTGTGCTTCCAGCAGCTTAAAAAATATGGAGTGGGAAGGCATTCTCTGGTGACATTAAAACAACTACACACCAGCTGGATTTCCACTGGAATTAAGACAAGCTGTCCATGTTTCTTTGAGTTCATGACTCCCGCTAACTCATCTGTCTTTGTCCAGTCCTGGTTTTGATTCCCATTTCACAACTCTGATTTAATGCATTTGTTACTCAGCTATGTGATCTTATATTTTGGAATCCATTAATTTACTTTGGCATAACTGAAACTCTGTACTCAGCTCTCCATTTTAACCCAACATTTGCCTACTACTTTGTTCAGTACTTAGGCACTTACCCTAAGTTTTGGTCTTGCTATCTCCAGACATATATAAAGAAAGTCATATGCAAAAACAAGTCCTGTGAGTAAAAACTCCTGCCATTTGGCAAAGGTCAGATTTTCCTCTCATACTCTGTATAAAACTGAAGATTTGGGGCGCCTGGGTGGCTCAGTTGGTTAAGCGACTGCCTTCGGCTCAGGTCATGATCCTGGAGTCCCGGGATCGAGTCCCGCATCGGGCTTCCTGCTCGGCGGGGAGTCTGCTTCTCCCTCTGACCCTTCCCCCTCTCGTGTGCTCTCTCTCATTCTCTCTCTCTCAAATAAAAAAAAAAAAAAAAAAAACTGAAGATTTATCTGCTTTGGCTTATTTTTAGACACTTCTGCATATTTAACAGTGCTGTTACCTAGTAATTTCTTGACCAAGAGGCAGATGACTAAACAAGTCAAAACCCTTCCAACCTACTGGGTCTGTGTGGGTACTAAGTATCTGACTAGATAGTTGGTTGAGGTGATTCTTCTCAGGTTACCATGACTCAGAGCTGAGTATACCTCCCTTTGTAATGCCAACCTTCTCCCAAACATAGGACCATAAACTGGGTCCCCTTCTGCCTTGGGTCTTCCCATTGCTTTTCCACGAATTTCTCTCTCATTGACCCTCCTCTTAAGGACATCATCTACCTCCTTCTCTAAGCAATGGTTTTCAAATCCTGGCTACATCAGACTAATCAGGAAGAGCTTTTAAAATATATGTAGGATATTCTTTAAGAGATTTTGATTCAGTAGGCCTCACGTGAGGCCAGAACTCTACATTTTCTAAACCTCTTTCTGAAGTTTTCTAAATCTGAGTAACCAGGTTTGGAAACCATACTTGCAAAGAACCCAAGTCAGGGGCATGAATGAGGTCATGGGTCACATCTTCTCTCTGGTCTCACTCTATCTGGTTGACTACTATCCAGTAGTTGTGTTGGTCAGTTTGTTCCTACTTTGGCTATTACTACTCTTTGGACTGTTCTGATTCTCAGGTCTTAATGGATTTACTGGTTTCTCCAGATTCTCTGATCCCAGTAATCCTTTTGATTCCCTGTTCTAGTTCACTGAGAGAGTTATAAATTTTGTTTCTGTAGTTTGATATGTGACAAGGTGCAGTGACTGCACATATCGAATATCCATGTGCTCTGGATATTTCTCAGCCTTCCACCCCCCATCCCATATTACTGGTTCTGTCCAAGGGATTGAGAACTGTAGAAACACATGTAATTTGGGGGCTTAGGCCATTAAGAATTGGTGTGACTTTGCATCCCTCTTCTCCTCTATAGCAGCAATCTTGGAAGCCACATATTGAGATGGCATCATCACAAAATGGAAGCGGGGTTTGCACCGCTGAGTCATGGATGAGGCGAGTCCCCGTCAGTTTCCATCATTTCTCTGTGTGAACAGTAAATGCATTTTTTTTTTTTTTTCTGAGCTACAAAGACTTCAGGATTAATTTGTTACTACAGCACTGCTTACCCTGTCCAGGACTAAAGAGAAACCATGACTTCTGGGTAAAATGCTGCCAAGAGAACTGAGTCCAAGCCATCACCACACACTATCCTAATTTATTGTTCTCTTTCCTTTCCAAATAGCACATATACATGCATTTAACACCACAGAGGACAAATCATGCTAGTTACATGGGACAAAACAGCTGTGCTGAATAGTGAAAAAAATGTACCTCCCACTTACACAGTGATTGTTATTTCCAAAAAGTCACTTTCAATCATTTTTAACTCCCTTAATGTTTCTCTTGATTCTCATACATTCCATGCCAAAGGTGGCATACTCAGCCAGGAAACCGAAATGCATGAAGTAGGCAGATATAAGACAATGGGCAATGGTGGGGCCTTGCACATGGGACAGAACAAATAGAAAAAGGTGCTTGATCACCTAAGGGTATTCAACACAAATCAAAGAAAATAATAGCTCTACCTTAAATAAGAAGCTGAAGCCCCAAACATCAACCTGCCATTGCAGCTATGGCCTGAAGCTGTAAGTACCCACTGTAATTCTTATCAGGTGTAAGTACCATTTTTCAGATTTTAGTATACGCATGACAGAATACTATGCAGCTATTAAAACTGTGATATGGAAAAGTAGTAACAATAAACAAATATTTTTGTAAATAAATAAACTACATATATATTTAAAATTATAAAACAGTTATAGTATAATACAATTTTGTAAAATAAAATGTGTAGAAAAAAAGACTAGAAGTAAGGTACTTGTACCAAGTTAATAGCATTAACAGACATTTAAAAAAAAAAAAAATTTTATTTATTTATTTGACAGAGAGAGACACAGCAAGAGAGGGAACACAAGCAGGGGGAGAGGGAGAGGAGGAAGCAGGCTTCCCGCCGAGCAGGGAGCCCAACTTGGGGCTCGATCCCAGGACCCTGGGATCATGACCTGAGCCGAAGGCAGATGCTTAACAACTGAGCCACCCAGGTGCCCCAACAGACACTTTTAATTACCAGAATGGATATCTCTGTGTTGTAGGATTATATGATTCTTCTTGACTTTCTTTTATTTTTGTGTATTTTCCATCTCTTCCAAAACAAGCATGTGTTGTTTTAGTAATCAGGAAAAAAATGTTATTTGAGAAACTGATATTTATGAATAAAGGGCAAATATATAAACATATTAACTATGAGATTTTCTAATATTTTTATTCTAGCTACATACTTTATAATATGGTACATTGCGTGTGGTGTATTTTCTAGAGATGGTTATACTAGATTATATAAGAACTAACCTGGAACTGCTCTTCATCTACAAATTCTGGTTAAGTTGAAACACATATCTGTATTAAACTTTATGTATTTCAGAAGGGAATTTTGCTGATTTTAATAATTATCATAGCTAACTCTCAACAAAGAACAAACCACAACTTAAAAATACACCAACATGGGGACAAGTTGCAACAGACAATAAAAAATGTCCTGTAATTACAGCTACCAAAAGAATGCAAATAATTACGAAGACTTTTTGTTCTCCAAGTTTTTCCACTGTTTATTCATTGGAATGTCTGGGCATTAAGAGTTCACAATTGGCCTGAGATGGATTCATTAAACTCTAATCTGATTAGGACTTTTGTTTCTTTGTTCTTTGTGTCCTCAGGTGGCAATTTTGGCTGGACATTAGAAATGTTTGTGCCATGTCAGGTATAGTAACATAACTTTGCCTATGTATTACATAATCAGTACATAATTCTCAGGTGTTAATCCTAAAGAGGCAACTCTAGGTAATAGAATTCCACTTCTGTCCACGTAATCTTCAGCATGTCAATTTTACTTATACATATGCACCAAAGCATTATATATGCATTTATGAATGGATGACCAGATGTATATAACTTCCTAGAACCATTAGGAATTAAATATAAGTTGCTTTTTTCTTAGAGAGCGAGAGAGACGAGAGAGAGAGAGAGCACAAGCAGGGGCAGTGGCAGGCAGAGGGAGAAGCAGACTCCCTTCTGAGCCGGGAGCCTGGTGTGAGACTCGATTCCAGGATCTTGGGATCATGACCTGAGTCCAAGGCAGATATTTAACCAACTGAGCCACCCGGCGTCCCAATATAAATTGCTTTAAAAAATGACATAAAAGCTCTCCTAAGTGTTTTTTTTATCTAAATGAATTAAAAGTTGATTTAATCTAATTTAGAGGTAGATAGCAGGACAGGTGAAAAACATGATAAGGAAGATCACTTGGCAGGAAAGAATGCAGCCTAAGGTCAGTTAGATAAGGAAAATCACAAAACCATCTGGAAAGGCTTTAAATTAGATATGAAGTACAATTAAGACCCAATAAAATTTTCAAAATTGACAAGCAAGTGTGAGTCACCTTGCTATGCTGGTAGGCAGAAAAGACTGTGGGGACAAAAATGACCACTAACTAGATGCTATCACAGCAGTGACTGCTGGATTACCCTATAAGCACAATAAATAAATGTTAGGAAATTTCCACTTTGATGAATCTACCCAGAATTTTATAATCAAGAAATCACCGAGGTAGAAGAAAAAAAAAATTGTTCTGCTATCAACATACTTATCAATTTTGTTATTTCAAAAAATAAAATTGTATTTTTGTTTATGTGCTTAAGAGCTTAGGGGCTCTAAAAGTCTTATTCTGGTCCTGGCCAATTCAGGGGAATAGGAAATGAAAATTAAGACACTTATCAGGGAAGGTCCCCAGACTCCGCACATTCTGGATGAGAGATGACCCAATAGAAGATAGGCTTAAGGCTCTGGAGAGTTCTAGAATGGTGGCTTCTTGGGGGAGGGGGTCACTCTCCAATCACAGTACAGGTGCAGTCTCCAAGTACCTTTCCAACAGCATGACATCATCCGGATGTGCCGCCATTGGCTCCTGGAGCAGCCGCCTGTTTAATGGAGACCTGCTCTGTACTAAAAAGCATTTTAATTGCAGTTGGTTTTGTAACGTTAACCCTGGTGGAGGTGTTTGGTTCCTTAAGTACCATCTCAGCAGCCGAATATGACAAATGGATGCCAAACTGGCTGTCAACCTATGAATGCCAGGCAGTATCATATGATCAAAATAGGCATGAGGACAGAGTCATTTGATCTATGGAAGATGTTCTCAAGTCTGTCATGACACCAGAAAGAACTGTCCTCAACTGAAAAGAGCCAATATGTTTAATTTTAGAATCTACAGAGACACACCTGTGTTGCCCATACTGTAATATGACTCCAGTGTCTGAGTTTGCAGTACGGTAAAAGATTCAGAAAATGCATCTCCGTCTTAAGCTTCAGACCACTGGGGACTTGCAGGGAGATCAAAGAAGCCCTTCAGGTCTCTCAAGTTTTTTTTGTTGTTGTTGTTTTTTTTTTTAGTTTTTGGTGCTTAACATGCATGCCTTACATTAACAAGCTTAGTTCCATGAAGCACCATCTGGGCCAAAAGATAAGACTTTTTTCCCCCTGAATCACATTTTCTCAAATATTTTGCAAAGCTGAGGCATAAGCCTTTTAATAGAATTATGCAAAATTTGCCCTAACTCCACATGTTTTCAGAACTAAAGACCGCTTTGAAGAGACGCTGTATTTGCAATGTCCACACCGGGCAAGGAAAGCCGGAAACAGCAGGCGGTGAGGGAGACAGCAACAACACCCCACACTTGGGTTTCAGTTGCCGCTAAGGTTATTTTGTGCAAACTTCAAGCAGCATCTCCTTCTGAAAGGTCAAACTTGCTGGGATGGAAATGCTGACCGGTCAGTAGGGGATTATCCTCCTGGCAGCAGCAGAAACCCAGCTTGAATGCACCTCACTCCTGATTTGAACTGTCTGGATGATGGGATAAAAACATCTAAGGCACAAGCCGGGTCAATGACCCCAGGGAGGCAAAGCAATGTGCGTCCCTCCTAAAATGGAGATGCGAAAGTACATTTGTAAAAAGGCCATGGCTCCTTGCAAAATAATTTTCTATTTCCTAGTTTTTCCTCTTCAAATAATGGAAGACATTTTCTTTGAAATGAGACTTAGGAAAAGATAACTGTAAAATAATTTCTTCCAGGGCGAGACACACTTAGAATTTCAGAACTGGATAAGATTTCTTGTTTAACAGATTAGTATATTTGTGCGTGGAAGATACTATCACAGAGAAGCACAGCAACTGTCCTGATTCTGCAATTTTTAGTCCTTCTGCATGTGGGTGAAACAAAATCACGTATTTGAAATAGCCACAGGGATACCTGGGTGGCTCGGTTGGTTAAGCGTCTGACCTCGGCTCAGGTCATGATCCCAGGGTCCTCGGCGGGGGTCCTGCTTCTCCCTCTCCCTCTGTTCCTCCCACTCATGCTCTCTCTCTCTCTCTGACAAATAAATAAAATCTTAAAAAAATAAAATGAAATAGTCACAGGCTCAAGGGCACGGTCTTACTATTATTGTAACGCGTTAGAACTAAATGGCTGATTGAAAGCAGTATTTTGGGGGCTCAGGTCATACAGCAACAAGAAGACAATGCTTGTGTTTGGAGCAGAGTCTCTGCTGTTCTACGCCTAGAAGTTGCTGATTTGAGGCTCTCTTCTCCCCTAGAAGTGGTCCTTGAAGGAGGAGTGTTTGGCAAAGACTTTCAGGACAAAAAAAGGGGGGGGGGGCACAAGAGAAAGCACACGGGGACCTCTGCCAAGTTTTGATTTTGACCCCCACTTAGCTTTTCGAGGGTCACTAGCTAAAAATAACATTTATTGCCAAAAAGCCATTTCTTTTTTTTTTTTTAAGATTTTATTTATTTATTAGAGAGTGAGCACATGAGAGGGGGGAGGGTCAGAGGGAGAAGCAGACCCCCCACTGAGCAGGGAGCCCGATGCGGGACTCGATCCAGGGACTCCAGGATCATGACCTGAGCCGAAGGCAGTCGCTTAACCAACTGAGCCACCCAGGCGCCCTGCCAAAAAGCCATTTCTTAAATAACCTGGCCTCAGCAGAAAATCCAGCTCCAATCACCTTTCTACAATCGACTTTTAAGATGACAAAACCCCCAGACTCCAGCCCTTTCTTTGTCCCAGCGTTATGCCTGTCTGCCTTGGACTGACTGTCGGTCCGCCTGATGTGCCCTTCGGAGCCGCCCTGTGCCTGTGACTGCGAGGTGAGTGTCCCTCACCCGGAGGTTGTCGGCTGCCGTCTGTCTGTGCAATGTGCACACTCAGCACGCATCTGCGCCAAGGGGAGTTAAGTCGTGAACCGGCAGTTTCAAATATGTAATCTGGATTTCAAAACAAAGTTCCTGTGCCTCTGGCACATCTGAGTGCTCGGAGCCAAGGTGGGCTTTACTGTGACTTCTCTTGCAAGCTGCTTGGTATTTATCCAGCGTGGAAACCGACATCTCTGGGTCAGCCGAAGAGGAGTTTCTGCCTCGATTTATGTGTTCTCGTTCATGTTCAGTTATGATTCGAAAGAAGCCACCTCTATGCAGCTGCTCCACAATTTGTACCGGGTTTGCATCTGGAATTTCTTCTAATAGCGCAGTTCAGTGGAATAACATGCATATTACGAAAAAGGAATCACTTTTTGCAGTTTAGCATGATGTGGATGGTGTCCTTTTATGGAAAACTGCTGAAGGCTGCAATGTGTAGGTAATTAGTTAATCCACGTGAAGTTTCACCTTGGCATATTTTCCCCTAGAGGAAATTTTTACATAGGCCGAAAGACAAATATGAAAAATTAAATCAAACCCAAAATAGACCTACCAAATGAATTCTGATCAGAAGAGCAATATCCTCTTTGCTGCTGATGCATTTCTGAAAAAAGGTGACTCCCCACTTTGGACTGAAATGATGTCAGGTTATACAAAGAAAATGTATAGCTGCTCATGGGGCTTTGGGTTCATTTTGTTTTTATAACCCCACCACACCTCCCCCACCCCACAGCACCCTGCCAGGCCACCTTCCCCAATTAACAGGTACTTCATAGGCACAGATAAATTGCATGTTCATTTCCAAGAAATTTCTGCAACAGGGTTTTCAGATGGGGTCATATTACAACTCTAAATATGAATAACACAGCAGAGGGGAAAAAAAGAGAAGCAGGCTGGTAGTGTGGGTATTAGCTTGCAGTTTTGTAACTAAATATCTGTAGACTCTGGGTACAATTTAGAGATGACTCTGATGCTCTATCCATTTCATACTGGTTTGGTTGCCTGAGTTAAAAGTGCTAGAAACACAAACAAACAAATAAATCTCCTGATTGGCTGCTTTTCTGAGCATTATTACAGAAGGTCAGGAATGACAAGGAGATAGGATCTGGCCTCAGGGAAAAAAGATCAATCATATATCCAATATGTATTTTGACTATACTGTAAATATGACCATAAATGCAAGTGATTAAGCGGATCATTTTCAAGCTCTGCTGTTTCCAGAATTTTAAATTTTAGCATAGTAGATTCAGAGTAAACCACTGGCCTTTGCATTTATTATCTTGTAATGTGCCATTTGATCTTAGAAATATTAAATATTGGCTTTTTCTTTGTTTCCTGTCTCCCCTACTAGAACTAAGAGCTAAGGAACCTTGATTTGCTTTATTTACTCCTCCAGCCCTAGATCTGGACCAGTGCCAGGTACATAGTTGTTATTCAATAAATATGTGTTGAATAAATATTGATTCATCTCTTTTATTTCTCTGTTCTAAGAAGCTGATTGGTGATGTGCCTGTAACTTCTGAAATAACACTACATCATTCCATATTCACTAATACCAGAAGCAAAATCTCTACCTTTTTATTTCAACATACAGTGCAGACTGCTAACATCTTGAGGATTTTAATGTTACAGCTTGAAATGAGTTGAGGCCCCCTTCTAATTTGGAGAGTTACTGGTTGGTTATCAATTTAATTGCTTATGAGATTGTTGGTTCCTTGAATGGAGGCCAGAAATAACACTGAAATAGAATACTCCCTCCAAAGTTCTCTTATAAATGCACCATCCAATTAAAGAAAGCTGAGAAAACATAACTTCAAAGTGCTTTCAAGCAAGTGAACTCAAATTTTGCACACAAATGCAGTGCTGCTTTTATTCCACATAAGCACATGTATCTGCTTTTAATATAATGTTGATAGGAAAATCTTTTTACCGCTGGAAAGAAACAAAGAACGCATGTTCTCTTACAACTTGCAAGTTCTGGGCTCCTGGACTAGTGGGCCTAAGTTTCAGCTGTTGTGCTTTCTAAAGAAGGCAGACTCCCAGTGTCTCCGTGGAGCTTCTAATTCAGGAGACAGAAGTGGGGTGCAGAAATCAGAAATGTTTATAATCGTGCCATGTGATTTGTATGCAAGTTACCTGCAGATTTCACTTTGAGAAAAATTAAAAATTAAAAAAAAGAAAAGAAACAAGACCTCGGTTTCCTTTTGAGCTCAGCTCCCATGGATTGAATTTAGGTATCTGGCTGCCAAACTAATATGTATATGTTTTGATTGGATGTAAAGTAAAATGGCCAACAGACTGTTAGAACACGCTTATAACAATTGTAAAAACGTTCGTCTTTTCTATTGTTCAATAGAATCGGTTCCATTATTCATTACTCAATTTCCTATTATTCTATTATTCAGTAGAAGCCTTTGTTTAGGACAATGCTACAAATGCTGGTAAAGTCAAGTGCAGGAAAAAAAATCAGTAAAAATATGCATTCTTCATTTGGCAAACCACAAAATATTTTCTCACATATTATCTAATTTGATTCTCAGAGTAACTCTGTAAGGGAGTCAGGGTAGGTGTGTGTTAATCTAATTTTGCATATGAGCACACTGAGATCTAAAGAGGTTCTCACTTGACCAGTGCCAGATAAATAGAAATCAACAGCAGACTGTGACCATTCCTCCTGGGACCACTCCTGCCTAGTTAAGTGCTTGTTCAACCACCCTTCACGGATTTCCTCATTGCCTTTCTTCCTTGACTCTTTCATCTCTGGAAACATTGTGTGTAGAACTCTTTGCACAGTGCCCACCTCATGGTAACCAGAAGGAAGAGAAAGAGGGCTGGATGTTATTATTGTACTTACGATTAAATGGCATAACTTGTGTGAAAGTGCTTTGTAAGTTACACGTGTGCATCTGTATGTTATTATTGCATATACATATGGATGATGATGATGATTCTGTGGCTTATCTGATCCTAGGCATTAAGACTTCAAAAGAGAAACTCTTGAAACTTAGAGTTATTCAAGAAAAAAAGATAGCTACCAACAACAAATTTAGTATAAATCATAAGAGAAAAACATGGAGAAAGGAGTACACACGTAAGTAATTAACACTTTTAAATACAGTAAGGAACTGGGGCGTCTGGGTGGCACAGTCCGGTAAGCCTCCGACTCTTGGTTTCTGCTCAGGTCATGATCTCAGGGTCGTGAGACTGAGCCCCGCCTCAAGCCCACATTGGGCTCTGCACTCAGCTCAGAGTCTGCTTGAGATTGTCTCTCCCTCTTCCTCTCCCCTCTTGTTCTCTCTCTCTCAAATAAAAAAATTTTTTAAATCTTTAAAATAAATAAATAAATAAATAAATAAATAAATAAATAAATAGAGTAAGGAACTAATTAGAGTATGCTGCACTTTGAGTAATTGCTCAAATGTGATTGAAGTTGAATTGTAGGAGGAGACATGTGTCCTGTATCCCCAACATGCCCACGTGGCACATAAATAAATAAATATACATAAGCTTCGAATTTCTTACTTTGTTTTCTCAGCAAATTTCTCCCAGTTGCATTTTGAATCTGCCTGAGCTGTGGAGCATTTCAGAGGAACCCCGCAGTTGGGCTTCTGTGAAGTGTCCTGACCTGACCAGGTCTGGGAGTGTCTATCCTGAAAGCGGGGAGGCATTCTGGCGGGATCCTTTGCCTCCTCGCAGCCTGATAAGGTAACACAGACTGCCTCACTGCCTTGTCACTGTCACCTTTTTGTATTTCCTGCTCTCTGCACTTCATCTCTCTGCCCAGATTTCCCTATTGCTCTCCGTAACCGACTCCTACCTTGGGAATGTCAGACTGAGGAGTAGTCACTGCAACAGTGTGACTCCAACAGAGTGACTACATGAGGAGTAGTCACTCCAACAGCTGCTACTCCGGGCCCTTCTGCTGTGTCATAGTGTAAGGTGTAGTTAGACATTAAATAGAATTATCCAAGTCCTTTCCATCAAACGAACACTGCCTGATGCTGCCATCAATAAATGGTGTGGTTACTTGGTCCAGTCCATTGTTCTTCTTTTTTTTAATATTTTACTTATTTATTTGAGAGAGAGAGAGAGAGCGAGCACAAGCAGGGGGAGTGACAGAGGGAGAGGAAGAAGCAGGCTCCCCACTGAGCAGGGATCCCCATATGGGGCTCGATCCCAGGACCCTGGGATCATGACCTGAGCTGAAGGCAGACGCTTAACCATCTGAGCACCCAGGTGCCCCAGCCCATTGTTCTGAATAGGAATAAAGTACATCAACTTATCACAAGAACATGTCTGTGTGTACATCAGAACAACTTTGCGTGAAGGTCTGAGGGGCTTGAATGATACTTTTGTCATTTAGTTGAGTCTGAAAAAGAGAAAACAAGCAAAAGAAAGTTTATCAGTGCTGACAGATTCATAAATATCATGCATCTTGCAGCAAATTTAGAGTCAAATATTACTCTGACCCTCCACAGTTTTGTTGTCTGGATCGGATCTAACGTAAACCCAAAACTGGATCAGAAAATAACGCGATTTGTTGGGGTCATCAACTGTCAGTGCTTCATTGATCCTGACTCAAATGCCCACTCAAGAAATTCATGAATCTTAGCCCCCTCTAGAAGTTTATAAATCTCCTTTGAATCCCATTATACAATAACCGCCCACCATCACACACTTGAATGGCGCATTGAAACAGTATTTGAGAAACAAAATTCAACATACTCTAGGAGTTCCCACTCCTATTTCTTTAAAGGAAATTTAGAAATTGCTTTGGAATGAAGGCTTTCCTACCTTCTTAACCTTCTGAAGAGCTTGAAGGCAAAGGTAATTTTTCTGTGACATTGCCCTCTCCCCCCACCGCCCACAAATAGAGAGATGAAGAAATACTTTTAAGTTGTTCAGAGGACAAAAGAAAAACTTGGTCACTCCCAGGCCCACTAATCTGGTCTTTTGAATGTGAAAGAAATAAAAATATTTCAAATTCTTTACAGACACATGGAACTTCAAGATGAAGTGGATTTTCTAGTCCCTCCTTTTCATTTCTGTATTCCCACATCTGAATAATCTTGAGGATGATAAGCATCTGCTGACAATAAAGGTTCTATTTACTAAGAATCTAGTGTATATCAGACCCTAGACCAGGAGCTTCACGAACCTTATCTCATTTGGAATGTTCAATCCCTGGAGGTATTGTCTACCTGCCTTGCAATAAACAAAATGAGGGTCAGAAAAGGTAGGTAATTTGTCTAAGACAAGGAGAGCTAGACAGAAAAATTTATAGTCAGGTCTGTCTTATTCCAAAACTGTGCCCTGTGTTTTATGTCTGCATGTCCCCATGTGTGGGATTCGTCATACAAAGTTACTGAACTTCTCTCTCATCCAGAGTGTCTACTTACTGGTTATTTGAGCATGTGCAAGTCGCTTAACTTTCTCAAAGGTCAGTTTCTTTGACTGGAAAATGGGAAGGATAATTTTTGTTCCTTGCAGTTCATAGCATTGTTGAAGGAGTGAAATGAGATAGGTCATATATGGTGTTTTTATAAGTGCTAAAATGCTTTCAAATCACCAACTAGGGCTCTAAGACAGCCCGGGGGTCACCGTCACTCTCCGTTCATTGAGATGTCTTCAAGAGAGATTGAATACCATCAGCAAGGCTTCCTCCCATACCTCAGTGAGGCCCCTACTGAAATGTCACCTCCTTAGTATTAACTTCCCCAACCGCCCTATCTATAAAACCACACACCCAGCCCCATCACCCTCTCCCTAACTCATCATCATTTTCCTCTTGGCACTTAGTACCACATGATGCCTGCTGTCCCCAAATAAAACGTGACTCGAAGACTGCTATGTCCCAACTTCGTAGAATGGAGCCTGGAATATGTCTAGAATAAATAAGAGAATGAATATTAAAAATTTTAGACATTATGACAGATCAGGGACTATTGGTTTGGGTAGGTGATTCCATTATACACCTCTTAAATCACACTGTAGACGTCTCTGACCAAGCTTAGGAAAGACTTCAAAGAGCCCTTATTATATCTTGCAATGTTTTTTGTTTGCATTAAAATGAAGACTTTAGATAAATTCAGTCATTTCCTTTAAGGCTTCTGACTGATTTCCATTAAAGTTGCTACCTTTACAGTAACAGTTCCTTGAGTGCCTGGTATTAACCTCCTTATAAACTCTCAGAGAGGTGAGAATGCCGTATGCCTCCATATTCATGTATTCATTCCTTCATTATATAATTATTCAACAAATATTTTTAAAGTACTTCCTGAGCTGGGCAATATTCTAAATTCTGAGGATATAGCAGGAGCCAAAGTCCCTACCTTCATGGAGCTTATATTCTCATGGGGTGAGAGACAGACAATAGACAGATAAGCAAGTTTATCTGAAGAATAAGCAATGTTGTGGGAAGAAAGAGAGGGTGAGAGAGATCAGGAGCTGAGTGGAATGGGGTGGAGAGGGCAGCTAAACCTCGGGAGGTTAGGGAAGGACATCTGAAGAAATAAGAGGCTAAACAATGTGCAAATGGGGTGGGGAGCAGAATGTGTCTCAGAGGGAGGGGGGCTCCAGGCAAAAGAAGAGCCAATGACAAGTCCCTGAGGTAGTGGCAGGCTGGGAGTGTTCTGAGACTAGCAAGGAAGCAGTTGGGTCATTTGGGACCTTAGGGACCTGGGGCCAGAGTGTGTGGAGGGCAGTGAGTGAAGAAGGGAACGGCTTCTTGATAAGAAGGAGAATACGGAGTGGGCCTTAGAAGGACACCATAATGTTCGACTTTACTCGGGGAGGTGGAGGCCACCAGAGGATTCTAAGGAGAGGAGTGACATAATGTGACTTACTTTTTGGAAGATCACTCCAGTAGCTGGGTTGGCAATAAGTCACGGGGGGTTGGAACATTTATAGAAAGACCCATTAGGCTGCTATTGAGAGAAAAAGTGAGGTCAAGGATGACACCCAGATCTGGGGCCTGAGCAACCAGCAGGACCAAGTTGCCACACAAGGAAATGAGGGAATGGGAGGGGTTAGGGGTTTGGGGCTTGGGGAAACTGGGATTGTAGGCCCTCAGTTATAAATACCAGAACTCATTTGGCCTATTCAAGCAGCAAAGTAACTGCGCAGGATTCAGAGGTGCTGGAGAGCCAGAGCGCCAGGCTTAGAGGTTGCAGCCAGGAGCACAGCCCAAAGAGCCCCACGGCGGGCTGCTCCCGAGAAGCCTCCACGGCCGCGGCCACCGCGGGCGGACACAACCCCAGCTCTGGCTGACGCCGGACGCGCTGCCCTCGCTGCCAGGATCTCCTGCGGTCACCGTGATCCCCACCAGAAAAAAATATAAATAAATGAAGTAGGACACACGCTCCTGCTTCCCACTCCCCGCTGCAGATCCGGGGCCCCTGGTGGCAGAACCTGGTCCCAGGCTGCAGAGGGGCCTGGCTCACGGGCTTCTGGTGTCCAGCTTGAGGATTTGAGAACACAAGCCACCCAGGTCTCCCCCCACGCTTCATTTTAAAATTATGAAGGTGTAGAGAACATTGTTTTGTTCTGATCTTTATACCTCATGTTCTTACTAGTCTTGATTGTTTCTCTTTTTGCTTTAATGCTAAAGCAAATTGCATAGTGTTAATATATAGACGTGTGTTGTAAGTGGTCATATTTTCCCTCTAAATAAAAAGAACACAGAACTGCACACCTAAAAATGGTTAAAATGGTCACTTTTATGTTATGTATATTTTACCACAATTAAAAAAAAACCCACAGAACTTCATAACGTAATCAATGGAACTTTAATAACCAAAGCTAAACTTTGTGGCTTGCCCAGTGCCAGGCTCTGTGAAAAGCGCGCAGGACATTTATCTCCCTGAATCTTCAGACATCTATAACCTTGGTGCTTTTCCTGCCCATTTTACGGAGAATGCTCAAAGAAATGATTGGCGCAAGGGCATGCAGCTGGCTGCAGGTGAATGCAGAGACCGAGCCTGGCCACAGGAGCCCACATGTTAACACATTACTCTTCACTGCCTCTCGAAACAAATGAGTTTGACTCCTGGAAATAAAACCGTGCCATTCTCAAAGAAATTTGACTCACTCTTCCTTATACGTATGTAGTGACATGGGAAGCTTAACAACACAAAAATTATTTAACACAAGGATCTGGGAATTTTAGGGCTGTATTTTCTGGTTTACAAAACAGTAATTTTGACAACAGTTCCCAGCATGCATGGTATGAGTTACTAACTGATAGGTGGAGTTTTCCAGTAAGTAACTGGATGGAGTACACCGGCTAGTTAAATTTTCTGGCTATATCAGTGATGAATAGAATAGAAAACTTGCCTTCATCTTTAGTACTGAAAGTATTTCTGAAATATATCTGCCCACCTGCTTTTCTTAGTAGAATAGTGATAGGATCTTCTTTTGATAGACGAATTTCTTATGCAATCATCATGAGTATCAGTGATCATTGTCTAAACATACATTAAGCTGAATTTATATTGAAACTGTGCTATACCTTGAAAATGTCCTTTTATATACTAAATCATCAATATGGGCTTGTTTTAGATAATTTTCTCCCGTGTTTTCTAAAAATAGAATTTTCAAAGTCATTCTGGCAAATTGGATGCCTGTTAATAAGGTTTGACTACACACTAATGTTTCAAGCAGTTCCACCAATGAATAATTCTTGAATTGCTGGGTTTGGGAGACAGCACTACAGCAAAAGATACTAAATCAGCACAAGACTGAAACGTTTGTAAAAAAGAGGAGGCTACCCTTTTACAATATACATTCCTGCCACACCTCAAACCCCTCTCCCACCTCTCACCTAGATACTCCCTTGGAGAAGACAGGCAGGTGTGGTCCTCGCCTCCCTTGCCCCTCATCTATACTATACTTTCTCACTTTAAGTCCCCTCACTACAGAGAGAGAGAGACAGACAGACAGAAACAAAGAGAGAGAGAATGAGAGAGAGAGAGAGATGTATCTTATAGGATTTCTAGGAGTCAGCTAATCAAAGTTCTTCACTAGTGTAGACATGCCTTTGGCAGCATTCCTGACAAGACAACAATCTAGTCTGAATGTTAATTCTTTTAGTTTATAGGGACTTCTATGTCATTGGACATTCCTTCTTTTGTCTGATAATTCTAATTGCTGTAATCCTTCTGCTACCAAAACAGTCAACTATTGATACTAGCTTGTGGCACTTGGATCAACTCAGATGATGAGCACTCACTCTTCCATAAACAGACTTCTCAAGCCTTCCTTGCCTGAGACCTGTCCTTATGCAGTTAGGAAGTCACTATAAATGATAAAGCCAGAGGCTGGACAAGGCTCCTTGTAACCTCTGGACAAAATATCTATTGGGACGTATTGCCTTGTCTTATAATATAAAGGATCCCAGACTCAATTTATTTATTTATTTATTTATTTTTTAAAAGATTTTATTTATTTATTTGAGAGAGAGAATGAGAGACAGAGAGCACGAGAGGGAAGAGGGTCAGAGGGAGAAGCAGACCCCCCGCCGAGCAGGGAGCCCGATGCGGGACTCCATCCCGGGACTCCAGGATCATGACCTGAGCCAAAGGCAGTCACTTAACCAACTGAGCCACCCAGGCGCCCAAGGATCCCAGACTCAATTTATTTTTACCTGGATGGAAATTACATTTTGCATTATGAAATTGAACAGTAAGAGCAGATGGTTCTCAGGTATCCACATCCAGTGGAACTATGCTAGAAGCCACACAAAACGTGTTTTAAACAGACAACATTCGTTTCTCCTTAAAGAGTGCCTAACACAGTCCTCAGCTCCCAGGATGAATAAACAAAGGCTGAATGACTTGTACAAAAATAATCTACACACGCAATTGTCAACACATTAGAAGGCAGAAGGGTGACAACAGCCCAAGATAATAAACAGGTAAAAATTTGCATAATTAGGTCTTAGAATTTCTTTAGTTGTGAAATGTGTGTGATTCACTTGGTGATTCTAGGTGTAGGTTAGGAAATGTTCACCTCTCTTAAACTGAGTCTGGTAGAAGCCAGCCAGCCTTCATGCTTTGCCAATCCCCTGGATATTTGTTCTGCTGCGTAATATTAGCCAACCAGTCTGACAGGAATTCTTTGTTTTTTTGCACCAATGCGATGTATTTTCTGACTTGCCTGAACAAACATGTTGTTTAGGCCACTGTGTGGAGAAACCTGGAGGTGGTTTTGGAGAAGATAGAGCCCCCTTCCAAGGAAGCACTATTATACCGTTGCAGTCACTGGGGAGAAATGATTCTCTTGATGTCTACATGTTGGTGAAGCCCCTGGAGGGCAGAGAATAAACCCTTCGGATTGACGTGAATAGTAGAGGGTAATTCCTCCAACCAGGTTCCCCTGAAAACATTCTCAACCAAACTCTTCCTAACCTTTCTCTTCCAAGTACCCCTAACAGATTGGAGGGGGAGGTGGTTTACAGTGAAACGTATGGTGCTTGTCATAAAGACATCCAAAATATTTTATTCATGGGCAATGAAATGAAGAAAGAAACCAGGCTGCCTACGGGAAAAGCATCAGCCTTTGATCAAACTTGGAATCGAATCCCAGCCCCGCCATCATTAGCTTCACGGCCTTGGATCCTCACTGAAGCCCAGTCCTCGATTGTAACGGACTGTTGTGACCTTGAGTAACTTACATAAAACACCTATGATCCTGTCCAGAGCAGTGGCTCTCAGTGGGTGGTTTCCAAAGCAGCAGAAGCCGCAGCATCTGGGAACTTATTAGAAATGCAAATACCCCACCCCACCCCTGACCTAATGAATCAGAAGAGGACAGGAAGGAAGTGGCAGCAATCTGTTTTTAACAAGCCCTCAAAGTAATTCCTATGCATGATAAATTTGAGAACCACTGTCCTGGCATACAGAAGTTTTCAAAAAATAGCAGCTGTTACATAGTTCATATTAGTCTAGTACTTTGAAGCTTCCGAAATTGCTTTTCCACTCAGTATACCATCTACTTTGCTGGGCTTGGCATTCCCTTTGACCCAGTAATTCCACTGCAAAATTTTCCAAAGGAAATAATCGGAGATGTTCAGAAAGATTTATGTAGTAGGTTATTCATTGAGGAATTAATGGTGCAAGTGAAAATTTGGAAACTAGACTTAATTAAACAATATGGGGTTGTTTTAATAAATTATGACATCTATATAATAGAACGCAGTGTAGCAATTAAGAACCATGTTGTAGATCCTGTTCATCAGAGCAAGTGCTGAGAGTCATCTACATCAGAATCACCTGGGATGGTTTTCAAAATGCAGATCTCTAGTCCTCATCTCAGATTTATGAGTTAGACTCTGTGAGTGAGCATATCTTCATTTTCTACATGCTCCCAAATGAGTGTTATGTATGAAATATTTAAAAATTGTGTTAATATTGGGATGCATGGGTGGCTTCTGCTCAGGTCACGATCCGAGTCCTGGGATTGAGCTCGGTCCTCATCAGGCTCCTTGTTTAGGGGGGAGCCTGCTTCTCCCTCTGCCTGCCATTCCCCCTGCTTGTCCTCTCTCTCTCTCTGACAAATAAATAAATAAAATCTTAAAAAAAAAAATAAATACAAGTTGTGTTAATAGTTAATAACATGTTAATAGTTAATATGGCAGGTATTCCTGGTATGTTACTGAATGGATAAAAACATATTGCAAAACATATATTTACAATATCTCAATAACGTAAGCACCGTAGACATGTATGTATAAAGAAGCCCAAAAATTCATGTGCTAAAATGCTAAATAATTCTCTCTGGATTGTAAGATGGCAATTGTGGTGGCTGTTTATTTTCCTATGTTCTAAATTTTCCACATTCTCTATAATGTGTGTGACTTTTCAATGAGAAAAGTGTTGCTTCTGCAAAAACCATGTTTTAGTGTGTGTCCTTAAACAATGGAGTGGGGACTTCATGTTTATACCTGAGAATAGAAAACTCTGACGTAGACATATGTGCACAAGAAATAGAGGAAAATAATAAAATCAAGACATAGCTGGACAAAACAAATACACTTGTGTCTCGCTTGAGGAGTGGGGCCAAGATAAATTCAGAATGAGGCAGGAGACCATCCCCTGCTCTTCCTTTATCCACCATTTGTACCGAGTGGATAGAGAGGCAGTCTGCCATCCATTAGGCAATGCAGGTGGCTGGCGTACTGTTGACCTTGTATGTCCTTGGTGATCACTGAGAACAGAAAGAAAGAAAAGCAGAGGATGCTGACCTGGTGCAGAAGCTGTGGAGCCTTTGATGGATTTCTTTTGTAATAGGAGAATTGCCCATCTTTCAGGGGTGATGTAAGAGTGATAGTTTCTGAAGTCAGAGCAATGGTGTAAATTACAGATGAATGTCTTGGCCAGACTCCTGATTTCCCCTATAGTGGGCACTGGCAGGTGAGTGATGGGAATGCAGGCAAGAAGACAGTCGCTGGGAAAGGCTGCCCCTCCCCTCCGCCCCCCCAAATTGACGAGAGCAACTGGCTGTTAAGGAACTGCTTTCACAAATGTATGTTAACTGTCTATCCTGCGCCCACCACCAAGCTGGGCCCTAGAAAAGATATCAAGTAAAGAGGTAAAGAGTGAGGACCCCCAGGGCAGCCCCTGGCTCAGAAAGGGGCACCTGTGCTTGGGGCTTATGCTCTATAGTCATCTCTTGAAATGCTTAAGAAATTTATCTTTGAATTTGTGTTTTGTAAGTCAAGTCCAATGAAACAATTCAGCAAGGGGGTGGGGAGGAGCGTGCTCATCCCCCAATTCCTCCCCACCCCCCACAGGTTGTAGGCCTCCAGCTCCCTGCCCCCATCGCGTGCCTGTAGCCACCAGGGCAAGCAGGAACCTGGACACAGGTGCAGGCAAGTGGGGGTCGCTGTGCATACCTGGTGCTCCGAGTTGCTGGCCAAGGCCGGGGGCACCTGGGAGGGTCTGTGCTCACCCCTTAAGTATCCCTATGCTCAAGGGAATGTGGTGTTAAACAGCAAATAAAAATAGCATGACACACCAAGAGAGAGACAGAAAAAGAAAGGAAAGCTTATTTTTCCTGCTTTTTGAATAAGAGACCTTGTGGGCTTTTGCCCTGGGCCTTTTAAATTAGGGAGTTGTCCTGATGAGGACTTACAGGGGTGGAAGGAATCTGGATATACATATCGAATAAATGAAAAGGGAGGACTTATTGGAGGCTCCTTCCTTGATGAGCACTTATGGTCTGTCTGAGAAAATAATCTACCCAGGAAGGGTGTATCCCTTGAAAGCATCACGCTATAAAGTAAAGTGTGTGGTAAAGAAGAAGGACATCTTCTCAGAAGGAAGTTTCTAGTGATTATAGACCAGAACACATGACTCTGCTTAAATATACGCAGTACAAGCAATTATTCTAAATATGTATGTATGTATACACACACACACACACACACATACACACACGAAGTTAGGACTAATTAGAGGGAATATTGAGAATGTAGCAGACAAGTTTGTCACTTTTGCTGAAGAATGTTGGGAGGAAAAACATATAAAAATAAAGTTGAATTGAGGGGCGTCTGGGTAGCTCAGTTGGTTCTGTCCCAATCTTGATTTTGGCTCAAGTCAGGATCTCAGAGTTGTGAGATCGAGCCTCGTGTCGGGCTCCACACTGGGTGTGGAGCCTGCTTGAGATTCTCTCTCCCTCTCCCTCTGCCCCTATCCTCCCTCTAAAAAAAAAATAATAAAGTTGAATTGAGTTCACCTTTCTTCCTTAGAAATTATCTTTCCAGCAACTTTTTATTTCTCTCCTTTTGAGAAAATAGTTCATTTTCTAAAAGTGAAAATAATAAACTGTGCTTTTTAGAAAGTATGCTCTCTCACTTTATTCATTAGCATTCTGGGGAGTAGAGGGGACACATGCACAAACAAATCACATTGCAAATGCTTATTAGTGCAAAATATATGCATTATTACAAAAATCAATTACACTTCACAACAATTTCTAAATTATCCCCATAGAAGTAAAAACCACTTTAGATGCTCAATAAAGGGAGAAAAACTCATTAAACTCCCGAGTCCTGCTGAGTGTCTCGGTGAGAGAGAACAAGAGCTTAGTAATTACATGTGGAAGAAGTGTATGTGTTTAAAATGGTCTCTTCAGGACCTAAACCTTGGCCTAGTTTACTCCACGTCACATGAACTTCTTTCCTTCCTCTAAGAAGAGAATTCATCAAGATCCTCTTACTTGTTTGCATGCTTATAGACACATACATGATGTATATCCTGTGTTATGGAGAAAAGGATGTAGGTAAGAAGGTGATTTAAGACTGAGCTCAGCTTCCTGTCAGAGGTAAGCTGTACCTCCATGGCAGCATCTGTCTGGAAGACTCCAGGGGGTTCTGACATTAGACCCAGGCAAATGGGGCCTGAACCTGAGGCCCATGCTCTAGTTTAAGAGGAAAGAGGGAGACATGCTCACCTGGAATCAACATGTTTCCTTCTAGTCCATGCTGTGGGGACTTTGAACCCTGACATATTCTTCTTACATATCCCAGTCTGCTTCTAGAACCTGTGGGACCTATTCTGCAAGTCACAGCATCACAGCTATTAATTGCATCCCTAGCCTGATAGTGGCCAAAGGACAGCTCTTTGCAGGCCTCCTGTGTTTGGACTGGGATATCCACATACCTATGAGTGTGCATGAGGTCCCTCAAGTTGCAACACTGAGCAAATGCTAAAAAAAACAAAAGGGGAAGGCCATGGGTTGGAGGGAGCGGGGGGTGGGGGGGCTTCATTTGTACTCTTGCCTGTGTGTGCAAATGTTAAGGCTGGGTCTTCTTCCAGGAGACCGGATGCACAAGGTTCTGGGGCACTTTTTTTTTTTTTTTTTTTTTAAGATTTTATTTATTTATTTGAGAGAGAGAGAATGAGAGACAGAGAGCATGAGAGGGAGGAGGGTCAGAGGGAGAAGCAGACTTCCTGCTGAGCAGGGAGTCAGATGCGGGACTCGATCCAGGGACTCCAGGATCATGACCTGAGCCGAAGGCAGTCGCTTAACCAACTGAGCCACCCAGGCGCCCCTCTGGGGCACTTTCTAGGCAGAGAACATCTTAAAGGCAGAGGGAGTTGGTGGACAGAAGGTTGACCCTGTATCAGGGCCTTATTCTCTAACTGAAAGAATGATTGTGAGGACTGTATAGGATCCGTCCCTTAAATTTATCATTTATAATGACAAGAAACTCAGCAGAACTGAAACTAGAACTTACGGAATAGCATTTGGTTTAACATAGAAAATGCTCACTGAATTATCCAAAATTCCTTGGATTTTTACGATAACTTAATCTTCCGGAGATTCCTAGTGGCATGGCTAACTGGCCACCAGATAGGCCAGAAGCTTACGCCAAGGACTGAGAGTGGGACCTCTGTGAGTTGTTCCCTCTGTATTGCTATTGACACCCAGAGGGAATCTGCCTGCTGTCTAAGGATATCTCCCTGCTTCCTGGATCTACGGCCTCAAGTTTTACCTGTAAAGGATCATTCTGTGGGTTGAACTTATTGCAGCTGAGATAGGGAACCCCACATTTCAAGCTCTGGTTAAGCTTCTCAGAAGCAATGTGGAGGACAGCCATAGGTATGGAGAAAGAATGATACAAAACTTCACAAGGGCACTGGTTACCTCAGGGCACTCGAAATAAAAGGCTGGAAGTCCCACAACTGAGACAGGAAGGCCTATGACAGCCAGGCCCGTCACACAGACTTGTCCACCACAGACCCTGTGAATCTGTATAGTTTCATTTCAGGATTACTTGCTTTAAATGAATGAAAAATGAGGCCACCTATAAGGAAAGAAAAAGAAACTCACACATTTTTTAGTCAATTAAATTTTTTACCACACTGAAATTGGCTCCTCTTACGGTTTCTTTTCTTTTAAAAACTTGTGTGGCGTTTGGGAGATACATCTCAGAAGCATCTCTGTGGTAACGTAACTTTCATGTTAAAAGCCATTTGATACCAAGAGTATATATCTTTTATTATTTTTTATTGAGTTACAAGTCACATGTCATTAAATTTACCATTTTAAAAAGTAAAATTTAATAGTTTTTAGTACATTCACAAAGTTGACAGCCATCACCGTTGTCTAATTCCAGAAAAATTTTATCATCCCCCAAAGAAACCCCATTATCCATTAATCTTCACTCTTCATTCTCAATCTCCTCTCAGTCACTGGCAACCATGAATCTACTTTTGATCTCTATAGATTTGCCTATTCTGGACATTTCATAAAATAAAAAAATCATACAACATGCAGTCTCCTGTGTCTGACTTATTTAAAATAATGTTGTCAAGGTTCATCCATGTTGGGTGTGAATCAGTACTTCATGCATTTTTCATGCTACATAATGTCCCATTGTATAGATATACCATCTCTTTTAAATCTGTCAGTTGATGGAAATTTGGGTTGTTGCACTCTTTGGCTCTTATGAGTAATTCTGCTATTAATATTCATATTTTGTGTGGACACATATTTTCAATTCTCTCGGGTATATACTTAGGACTAGAATTTCTGGTTATGAATTTTTTTTTTTTTTTTAAGTTTTTTCATCTTAAGGAAAATGAAGGTTGGTGTTTCAAGTATTAGCCTGAATCTTGGGTTTCCCACACTCCACCAAAAAATCACATGGTGTGTGTGTGAAATTTAATCTATTCGCTCCTTTGCTCCTTCTCCTCTTGGTTCCCCCTGAGTCCTACAACCCAGAGAAACCATTGGTTGTTGAAACAGGTCTTAGCAGATAAAATTAGCTGTGGTACTTTTCCCAGCTTGCTCACTATGGAGCACTTTTTGCAAACAAAATTTGTGCTTAAGAATCCTTCCTTCTAAAAAGTAATAAAAAGTAGCAACATCTGAAATGTTCAAAGAGGAAACATGGCTATGTGCTCTGGTTTGGCTGTTTATGAATCTCCTCCTAGAAGTGTAGGGCCATGAAGACCAAAATAACACAATGAGTTGGAAGATGAACATAGCATCTTAGCAGGTATGGGTGAACACTTTTTTTTTTTTACCAAAGAAGATCCTGAATAAGGATCAAGAATGGGAAATATATAAACTGTAATATTGGTTAATAAGATGTGCCTCTTTTTTTTTAATCCACGTAGACAGTTGACTTGACTGTACAGTAACTAGTTGCATGTGCAAAATTCAGTCACAGAGGCCATTTAGCATCAGGCCATTAAAAAATAATAATACGATGGACTCTGAAAAACAAACAGGGTTCTAGAGGGGAGGGGGGTGGGAGGATGGGTTAGCCTGGTGGAGGGTATTGAGGAGGGCACATTCTGCATGGAGCACTGGGTGTTATGCACAAACAATGAATCATGGAACACTTCATCTAAAATTAATGATGTAATGTATGGGAATTAACATAAGAATAAAAAAAATAATAATCCAGTGTTACTTTTGGCAAAGTTTTCCCCCCCTCGAATTAATTTTGTTTGTAGACATAACTGATTTGAAGAACAGAACATGTACTCAGAAATGTGCTACATTGATAAATTATGCCATGAAGAAAGAGGCAGGATATATTTTTGACTTTTCAATTTGACTGTTAAAATTTGCATTTCTTACTTTCCATGTGTGTCACCATAGCTTTTCTTTCCTGTAAGTTTTTCAATTCTCTCTCCCTGCTCCTTTCTTGTTTTCTTCCTTTTTGACCCAATAATTCCTGAATCACCATTTTGCCACTCGTGATTGTTTTCAAACTAATGTGTTTCACACATACGTTTCAGAGATACATCCATCAGGAGAAAATTGCAAGTGCCAGTAGAAATTGTCTCTCTAATTTGTTAATGCATGTCTGAAAGATACAGAAAGTGTGAGATGAGTACAAAAATAACTTGAAACAGAAGGCTGAGGAGTGGAAGGGGAGGAAATATACATAATAAGTAGTTTGTTGATTTTTTCCCTCATAAACGAACCCACATGTCACTGCCCGCTATGAGGTTTGTCCCCAGCCTGTACTTTAAGCATCCAGGGTTCATGCTCGGCAGTGGTAATTCCTGCATCCAGCATGTTCTTTTCCTGGCAACTCTTCCAAGAGGTGGAATCTTGTAGCCTCATTCGAATCACCAGATTCCTTGGGAAAATCTCTTGGATGCCTTACAAACCACTCAAATCCAATCTCTCACTAGGGAATAACTGAACTGTACAGGGGCCACCGTTATGATTCGTATTTGTGGTCCTTGTGATTTGTATTAACCATAAGCTTCCAAAGTGTCAGAAAGAGTTCACTGCGTACACAAAGGATTTGTGCTGCCTGCAGAGTTTTGCACGTGCTACCCTGGGTGGAGAGAACAGTGGCGACTGCATACATTTTTCTCAGTTCAGCTTAGTAAGCATTGCTAGGCACAGCAGAGTGCTAGACACAGAGGGAACTGTAAGAATAACTCATTCTTGAGGAGCACAGGAGATAAGCTATAACAGAAAAAACAAAACGGGGCGCCTGGGCAGCTCAGTCGGTGAAGCCTCCGACTCTTGGTTTCGGCTCAGCTCATGATCTCAGGGTCTTGGGATCGAGCCCTGCATTGGGCTCCCTGCTCAGTGGGGAGTCTGCTTCCTCTCTCTCTGCCCCTCCCTCTGCTCATGCTCTCTTTCTTTCTCTCTCTAAAAGTAAATAAGTAAATCTTAAAAAAAACACAAAGACCAGGGGGTGCCTGGGTGGCTCAGATGGTTAAGCATCTGCCTTCGGCTCAGGTCATGATTCCAGGGTCCTGGGATCGAGCCCCACATCCGGCTCCTGGCTCGACAGGGAGACTGCTTCTCCCTCTGCTTTGTGCTCTCTCTCTCTGTATCTCTGTGTCTCGAATGAATAAATAAAATCTTTAAAAAAAAAAAAAAAAAGAAACAAGCCAGGCGTATGTTAGAACAAGAGCTACGTATATGTAAATGCATAGAAAATGAGGAAATCATGATGTGGAAATACTTGGAGCAGACTTAGTTCATTACAAAGTTAATTACTAAGCAGACCAAGTAGAATTCTAAGACTGAGTTTGGCAAAGTAGAGAGAGAACGCTTTTGGATCTGTGCAGGAAGAGTGAAAGGGTAGAAGGCAAGAACCTTAGCAGTGTAGTTTGAAAGTTATAACTCATGTATTCCACAAATCCCTTCTAGTTAAAGGTGGCCCTGTGACCTAGCTTGGGCCACAAGTCAGCAGAACTCTGCTGGCTGCCAGAGTGAGAAAGCTTTGCTCATCTCTGTGCAAGGAGGCAGAGGTGGTCAGCACCCACATTCTTCCCCCTCATTCCTGCTGGAAAGACATGGAGGAAAGGCCAAGAGAAGCAGAAGATGCTGGACTCGACATCTCTGGGTCCTCTTTTTTAATGTGGAAAAAATAACCCCTCGGGGGTTACCGGCCACATTTTCTATTATCTGTAGCCCATCACATTCCTAATTGATATTCTTAGGTGGGATTCCGTGAGCAAGATGTTGCCCATTTTTAGTTGTATTTGGTAAAACTGGTTTTAAAAGAAAAATGTACATGATCACAGGATTATTTCATGAGGAAGCAACTGGTTTATAGCTTGCAAGTTTATTCGCATGAAGAATAACACTTCAATAATTATATATATCCATTTCATAATTTGTAGCTAAAAGCAGATTTCCTGAACTTTCAGCCACTTCTAGTCCATTAAGCCTTACTACCTCAGATGAGCACATTTAAAACCATCTGCATTGGGACGCCTGGGTGGCTCAGTCGGTTAAGCGTCTGCCTTCGGCTCAGGTCATGATCCCAGAGTCCTGGGATTGAGTCCTGCATCGGGCTCCCTGCTCCGCGGGGAGCCTGCTTCTCCCTCTGCCTCTGTCTCTCTCTCTGTCTCTCATGAATAAATAAATAAAATCTTTAAAAACAAAAAACCATCTGCATGGCTGTGAATTTAATAAGTTAGCTAGGACTTCAAGGGATAGATATATTTACAGTGTCAATTATTTTCCTTTGGTTTTTCTTCCAACTCTATGAAGTAATCTGTCCCTGCTGGTATTCTTTTTTTTTTTTCTTTTTCATGTTTTGAAGATTGTTGTATCCACTCCAAAATCTAATCTTTTTACAGATTGTTCTCATATTTCATGAAATAAAGGTGGCTTAAAAATTCATAGTGCCTAAACCATTCAAGAGTTGCTTTTTCACCAATTTTAATAACTGTCAGCAGAATAACTGGGCAGAAATAAGGATAACATATCTTGGAGGCTAGTAACTTTCCAGAGACTATAAAAACTGGAAGGGACCATCTGGGCTAATGGAGCCTATCACTGATCTTCAGAATCTTCTTGGAAAATTTTAAAAAATAAAATTTCTGAGATTCATTCCCAGAAATCCTGATCCAATGGATTAAGAGTGAAAGCCAGAAATACCTTAAAAAAAACCCAAAAAAACAATAAACTCCAAATACTCATCTGGGTTTGGGAACCACCCACCTAGTCCACAGTGCTTCACCAAAGGCTCAAAATGACACAGCTCAGGGATCCTACTAAAATGCAGTTCCTGTTTCAGTAAAATCTCAGGTTGGCCTGAGATTCTGCTTCTCTAACGAGCAGCCAGGGGACACGCATGCTGATGGTCCGTGAACCACACTTACTTTGAGCAAGGAGAATGTAAGCCACACACCACATTTCGCATCATAGGCGAGGAAACAGACTGAGAGAGGCTACATGGTCACCCGGGTCACACAGGCACTTAGTGGCTGTGTGAGACTAGAACCCAGCTCCTTCCATTCCCAGCCCAGGGCTCCTTAGTGCTATTGCATTGGCCCCCAGAGCAGAGCAGTGTTGCTCTTGGTGGTGATGAGGACTAGAGAAGATGAAGCCCCTTTGGCTCACACTCTTGTTTTATCATGGAACCTTTAAATAGCTGGTGATCTCGTTCTCTACCTGCCTTCCGCTTGTCTTTCCACCTCATACCCCACTAGTGGCGTGGCAGCAAACGTTTAACTGCTGGCTCCCTGCATGGGTGACAAGGGAGGGAAGCCCGGACTTGAAGCATGGGTTGATTTCCACGGTGTAAATACTCCTAGCATGGCCAGTTTGAAGATAACCAGCTGACGTGACTGAACGTGGGGCTAGGAAAAGACCTAGTGGGAGCGGGGCCCCAGGCATGCCTTTCATCCAGCTCTCTGACCCGGAGGAGCTGAGGCCACAGGCCAGGACAGCAGCTGTGTTTCCAGCCAGGCTGCCAGGAGCTGCTACCTGGCTAAGGGTCAGGAGAAGAAATAACACTATTGTTTTTCAAGCAAGTCAACCTCTAGTGTCACTGTAAGATGGTACCGATTGTGTGTTCACGATGAAAATGTCTTAAGAAAGCTAATGCCAAAGAGAGAAGAAAGATAATGGGGAAAGTATCAGCTTACCAGTGAATTGAACATTTACAAACTGAAAACAAACAGGCAAACAAAAATGAACTGATTAACCCGAAAGGGGCAAGTGTATAGAAAAATACTTTCGTTGAGTCAAAATAGAACCAAAAACCACTGGGTTAATTTTCAGTTCAAGTCAGTAGTATTGATTGAGTGCCCCCTGTTCAGGACGTTTAGCTAGGTTATTGCAGCAGTTTCATTTTCATGTGATTGTATGGTAAGTTTGGGGTTTTTTTTTGTTTTGTTTTTCTTTTGCCGCTTCTGCTAGGAATCTCACCGGAGATGAGATACAGTCTCCCGTGTCAGTGCGGGGGTGACTGAACTTCATCTGCCGCCTCATTTGCCATATTTTTAAAAATGAAGGCTCTCTATTCAAAGAGATTCATCATGTGAAGCAGTTTATGCAGTTCTAGAACGAGACTCCCCAGAGTCCTACAGAGCACATACCATCGGAGAGAACAATAACGGGAGTCCATATATCAAAAAGTTTACATAGTTTCGACATCTGCCATACAAAACCGTGTAAATATAACATTCTTCTTCTTTTTTTATTATTGTTATGTTAATCACCATACATTACATCATTAGTTTTTGATGTAGTGTTCCATGATTCATTGTTTGCGTATAACACCCAGTGCTCCATGCAGAATGTGCCCTCCTCAATACCCACCACCAGGCTAACCCATCCCCCCACCCCCTTCCCCTCTAGAACCCTCAGTTTATTTCTCAGAGTCAATAGTCTCTCATGGTTCGTCTCCCCCTCCGATTAACCCCCTTCATTCTTCCCCTCCTGCTATCTTCTTCTTCTTCTTCTTTTTTTTTTTTAAACATATAATGTATTATTTGTTTCAGAGGTACAGATCTGTGATTCAACAGTCTTGCACAATTCACAGCGCTAACATTATTATTCTTATTCATGAAAAAACACTTCTAAATTCGATAGAAGTATCATTTTCCCATGTGATTTATTTGGTTTTTTGGTTTTTTTTTTTAAGATTTTATTTATTTATTTGACAGAGAGAGACACAGCGATAGAGGGATCACAAGCAGGGGGAGTGAGCGAGGGAGAAGCAGGCTTCCCACAGAGCAGGGAGCCCGATGCGGGGTTTGATCCCAGGATCCTGAGATCATGACCTGAGCCGAAGGCAGACATTCAATGACTGAGCCACCCAGGCGCCCCCCCTCATGTGATTTATAAACAGTGAAATTAAGTACAAGGAAATGAAAGAGTAAGTATGGACTTTCAACATGGAGGCTGTTCAGGTACCATATATATTTCTATCAAAAAGATCCTGGTTTTTCTCTTAAATTTCCATTCTGTTCTCTCTCCCTACTAGAAATTTGTTTACTCAAAAAAAAAAAAAAAATTCTCTCTATTCTCTTCCTAAATGTTACTACCACTCACTAACTCCCCTGGGGGAAGAGAGTCATTCTTTCCCATCATAGATATTTAGTAAGTGCTGCATAGGGTCAGGAACACCTGTGATAAGTTTGATTGCTTTTCTCTTGTTATCAATCCCTGTGGTTCAGTGTGACAAGGCAAAAACCTGAAGAAAATCCACAGAAATTCTGTTTAAACTACATTTAGCAAAACTAAGCCAATAAGTTTAGAAGCAGAAGACCATTCTGAAGTGACCTTAGTTATACAAAACATATAAACAAAACCTAATATTAATGAATTCAAATCTCTTTGTTTAGGAATATCTGGACATTAAACTGGCAAAATTCCTTGAAGGTTTGTCTTCAACTTACCTGGCAAGCCCTCTAGGTTTGATACCCACAGAGTACCACTTTAGTTCAAGAATCTGTTTCAATAAATATTTACCGAGTACTTAGTGTGTGTGAGATCCTGGGCAAGGCATTGCAGATACGGCTTGTAATGCGAGGGATATCAAATAATCTTCTACTTTTTTTGAACATCAGCACTACACTAAGAATTATTTTGAGCTATGATCTAATTTTTAACCCAGAATAGGATCATCCAGTGGGTTTAAAATATGACTCTAGTAAAGTAACTACTGTCCCCATTATGCATTCCCGATAATAACAGATACTCAAATATTTTGATCACTGGAGAGTCGCGTGAGAGAATATAAGTTCTACAGAAATCCATCCTGCAAATGAGAACATAATCCTGAGGTCCTGAACCAAGGGCAGAGCATTTTTGTCAGTTGCACACTTTTTCTAGGCTCCAATTTGTACCGAATACGTTCGTTATAAAGATCAAAAGATCAAAGTGGGTGGATGTATGGAGAATTTGCGAACTGAAAGCACCATACAAATGTAAAATGGGATAATTCTGTGTGTTTTTACACAAAGAAATTTACGGAGTCAACTTTTGATGAACCCATAGTATTAAAAGTGTATCTCTCCTTCCAGAAAACATTAAAAGTTAGTCAATATCTGTCTTTTTATTTTCCCACAGTTAATCTGAGAGAACTGTAACTTCCCTCCATGGTGGGAGTTATATTTTGCCCTTTATTTCTGGAATCCTTTTGCTTCTTTCCTTCCTTCTTTCTCTTTCTTTTTTAAAAGATCTTATTTATTTACTTTTAGAGAGAGAGAGAGTGAGCAGGGGGAAGAGCAGAGGGAGAGGGAGAGAGAAGCTCAAGCAGACTCCACACTGAGTGAGGAGTCTGGTGTGGTGGGACGCCTAACTCACTGAACCACCCAAGCCCCTCTCTCTCTCTTTTTTTATACATATATCCTCCCTTCCTCAGAGAGCTTAATAACTGTTATTATTACTATTATTATTATTAGCATCTTGACTTTTATAGATGAGAGAAACTGAGCCTTGAGCTCATCTGTAATATGTATTCATGTTACAGATGAAGAAACTGAGAACCCCATGAGTCATTGTCAGTCAGAGATAGTGGAAATGATAAGACTAAAGACTAGAGTCTCAACTCCTAATCAGGTATTTTTTCTGAAGTTCAGCCCAAGAGGAAAGAAATAAGTTTTGAGGACTCCTAAGCTTTGGCTAAGAGACAGAAAGTTATATTAAGTCAGAGTTGAATAGGATAAAAATAATGTAACTTATATATTGATTTGGGGTGATCCTTTAGTGAGAGATACATGTCACAATAGACGCTATCTATATTTACCTTGAAATATCTAAACTGTTTTGTTGAATTATATAGTTGAATGCATGGATTATTTATTCATTTGGGTATAGAGAAACCAAATCCAAATATTTCTCTGTGCACATTTTTCCTAGATTGCTTTCCACATATGGATTCATTATTATGGTGAAATGTTGTTACCAGTATATAAGTTTTTCCCCAATCAAATTTCCTTTATATTCATCCACTGACATGTAATTTCATGTATTATATTTTTCAGTTGTAAATTTCTATTTGGTTCTCTTCTATAGTTCTTTGCCAAAATTTTTGGTCTTGTCTTTTAATTCCTTAAACATATATAGCATTTAAAAATAAATCTTTGATAAGTGCATTATTTAGATGTATTTTTATTTCTGTGGATTATTGTTATTTTGGATTTTGGTCATATGGTCTTGTTTTCTATTGTGCCTAGTTATTTTTGACTGGGTGCTGGACAATATATATGAAGAATTTGGAAGTAATTTTAAGCTTTTAATGATTTAATCTTTCTCTAAGGTTGATTTACTCTTGTTTCCACCAAGTTGCTAGGTTTGAGGTATGAGCTATCTGAAATCATTGCAAATCCTATTATAGATTAAGATGACTCAAAGATGGGGTTCATTCTCTACGAGGGCTTATCTGTTACCGGAATTGGCAATCATTTCAAGGGGGGAAAAATGGTCCCCAAATACCTGGATTAATTCTCTGGCTTCTTACCTCTTCCAATCTTTGTCCCACAATGTCTCACTGAATTGTTACTGCCCTAGAGTAAAATCAATAAATTCTTTAAAAATTTCCTGAATGCTGACAGTTTCATGCACTTAGTTTAGTACCAAGCACTGAATAAATTTGGATAGATTGATGAGGTTTTTCAAAACATCTTGAGCCATGCAATTCAAAAGAGTAATTTACATAGGCTGTAATCTACTTTTCCATAATTTTTTTCTGATGTTGTTTAACAATTTCATATTTGTTGAACTTGACAATGCTTCATAAAATTCCAGAGCCTTTGAGCCTTTTTGAAGTGTACATATCCACAGAAGACTTGGTGTGCTCTGTTAACTTGCTAACGTGATCCTATATCCCACCTCCCCAGACTCCTCCTCTATTCTTTCCTCTCTTACCCAACCCTTAAATTGTGATTCTGCTAAGGTATGGTGAAATAACTAGACAAGACTAACTCTCTGAACATTTTGGGAAGCATTAATCACTACCCATTTTAATTCTCTATTAACGGGCACAAAGAGTTCATTCTAAAATATAAAAGCATTTTATGCTTCATAAAGACTTCCTCCAAAAAGGCTGAAAGAGATTTCCAAGTCTTCTATTACAAATCAGAAAGTAGATAGACATTCTTAACCTGATAAAAAAGCAAAAATACAGAGAAAATAAATGGCAAGGTCTTATCAGATTGATGTCAAAATTGGCAATACTAGGTCAGCCTCCAGATATTTGCTTTAGATTTCAAACCATAAGAGGGTAGATATGTTTAAGTGAAATAAGCAGTAAGATGATAAGCTAGTAATATCATTCTCTTTGTTTTTTCAAATTTTTTTTTCATTGTTTCAGTTAGTTTGGGGACAATAACTTGTCACTTTGCAAACATGGGCAGAAACAGTGAGAAATTTCATTTTATCTGTAATCTTCTGTGTGGCTACAGCTGGAGAATATCAGTTCCCCCTCTAAGTCCCCAGTTTCTGGCAATTACATTCAGTAATTATGTGAAGGATGCATATTTCCTTGTTAATTAAATATTTTATTTACTTTGATTATAACCTGTAACTTTTTATATAATCTTTGCAAGGTGACAAGAAAGGTGTTTTTTTGTTTTTTTTTTTTTGGTTGGGGGAGGATGTCATCCTTGTTTATATTGTTTTTACTCATATTCTTTCCTTGTGGATGACACTGCCTCTCCAGCAGTCTCTCTCCTCCCTCCAGCCCTCCCTTCCTTTCCATCCCTGTTTCAGAAATCTGGTTACCCAAATTATAAGCTATCTAATATAGAAGGGAAATAATTTTAATGAAGGAAAAGTTTTTTATTTATTTTTATTTATTTATTTATTGAGAGAGAGAGTGAGAGTGGGGAGAGGGGCAGAGGGAGAGGGAGAATCTTAAGTAGGCTCCACAGCCAACGAGGAGCCTGACACAAGGGTTGATCTCAAGATGCTGAGATCATGACCTGAGATGAAATCAGGAGTCAGACACTTAACTGACTGAGCCACCCACATGCCTGGTAGGATAAGTTTAAAATTTTTAATTAATTAATTTATTTTTAAGATTTTTATTTATTTGTCAGAGCGAGAGAGAGTGCGTGCGTGCACAAGCAGGGGGAGAGGCAGGTAGAGAGAGAAGCAGGCTTCCTGCTGAGCAAGGATGTGGGTCTCGATCCCAGGACCCTGGGATCATGACCTGAGCTGAAGGCAGACGCTTAACCAACTGAGCCACCCAGGTGTTCCAATAGGATAAGTTTTTTAAATGTCTTACCTTCATTCCAGAATTTGCAACAATGGCAGGTATCTTAATAGAGGCAGCAGTTGCTACATATATTTCTATAAGGGGACATTGAAACCAAAGAGCAGCATCTAACATGGAGAAAGGACAATAGGGGTGAATACCCCCTAAATTCACATTATCAACAACAGTATAGAACATAGAATGGACTCTGTGAGCCTAGCATGTTGTATCAGTATTTAAGTGCCAGTCACACTTGTCGGTGTCAGAGGTCACTTCTTCCTTTGTAGCTGAAAAGTGAAAGATGACTTTTATGTCTTTGCCATTGATGTAAACAAATCGTTATGAAGAGAGATGGAGAAGGGGTTGAGTGAGTTGGTAAGGGAGTAATTTTGCCAGCCTGCTTCTTCTCCCCAACTTGTGCACATGCTGAGCTTTGTAAGGTGTCCAAGGACATCTACTTACTGCACAGCAGGTGCAAACATTCAAGATTACAGTGAGTGCTGACCTCAAATAGCTTAGGTGGCCAATCTAAATTCCACAATCTGTTGACCTGACCTTGTCCTTTTTCAGGTGTTTGTATGGTGCTGGAACAGGAAATATTTCCATTACATAAAGGAAATTACGAAAATAATATACCCATACATCATAGTCATTACAATACTGCATCATTTTTACAATAGAGTAAGAATTTCAGATCAGCATAAAATGTTGGCCAGGGACTGAGTTAGCATATTTTAAAAGTGAGCCTTTTGGATCTTGTATTTAGGTAAATCCATTGAAAACCTCTATGTTGTTGGCATTTTTCAAGCACATTGTTATTATAGGTATGTTTGGAGTTGACTTCCAACAGAGAGAAAGATATGGAAAAGGAGCATCCTGATCCAGTTGTGAACTTTTTATACATGCCTAAATTTTTAGATCTTATGTGACAACTGATTTCTGCAGAAACTGGCTTGTAGGATGGGATAAGTTATTTTTAAAGGCACATCTGTTATTTATATTTTAAGCTTGATTTGGGTTTCTTAAGAATTTCCCTTTAAGAAATGCCCTCCTTTCAGGGTCATATCTACCCGAACAGTTGTTACATCTGTAATAGAAGAAAAAGGGATTTTAAAGGCAAGACTGTTACTTGAGAATATGTGACGTCTCCCAGTGGCCTGCCATTTCTCTGATGATAGGATGGGGGTGTAAAGTGCCCCCTCCTCAAGAAGGTTCTCTGGGGAAGGCTGTCATTCGCAGCTCCCTGGGTGAGCTGGGGCAGGACATATGCACTGTGACACAGAACACAGAAGGTGTAGGAAAGAACAACAAAGGTCAAACAAGGCACAGCCATTATCTCAAATGTCTTAGGCTGTCAAAACTTTCGTAAAGAAAAGATTCAACATATTTTTCAGCAGTCGTAGTGGTGCTTGTTTGGCTTTTTATTTATTTATTTTTTTTTAAGATTTTATTTATTTATTTGACAGAGACGCAGAGAGAGAGAGAGCACAGATAGGCAGAGCGGCAGGCAGAGGGAGAGGGAGAGGGAGACCCCGGCATCCCCACTGAGCTGGGAACCGACGCGGGGCTCGATCCCAGGACCCTGAGATCATGACCTGAGCCGAAGGCAGACGCTTAACGACTGAGCCACTCAAAACAAGCCCTTGTCGGTGCCTACTTCTGAGCAGCACATAACTTTACTGTAAATGTCCAGGGGCTTAGTCACACGGCCCACCCCTTCTTGGTGCATTTCAGGAGGACAAGGGGCGTGTCAGCGGTGTTTGCTACTGAGTCACTGCCGTCCTTACACTGAGCGTTCAGTAATGGGTGATCAGGAAGATGACACAGCCCATCATGGCTGTGGTTTTCAGAAACTAGTAAACACTGAAATCTTGTTTTGGCTACAAGCAAAACCAAACGTTGTTACATTTCTTTTTCTTTTGAAGGTGTGTGTGTGTGGATACGAATGTACTCTTAATATAAGAACACACACCCCCGGTTAATTCAAATCCATGGGGTGAGACTCAAGAGAGGTGTACGCTTAGGATCTAAGTAGGTATAAATAGTAGTTACCAGATAAGGTTCATTACCAAGGAAACCTAATGGTGAAGCAAGTGAAAATGATGGCTTTGCATGACCCTGAGTTTGCCCATTTCAATTAAAGGATGCCCTGTGGCTTTCTCATCCCTGAGGTTTGCCTCTACAAATACAGCATTATTAATAACTCATATAATTTTATATGATTTTGAAATGAGAATTCTAAGTATACAAATTAGAGCTACAAAAATTATTTGAGATTCTTCTATTCTTTTTTATTTATTTATTTACTCATTTATTTAGATCAGAATGGACACCTGAATATTTAATTTTATGCTTTGAGTTATAATCCAATACTGCTTTATCTATATTCTCACTCAAATTATTCCAGCTTTGGTCATTGGGAGATTTTTCAGTTGGTTCCTGTGTCACTTGGTCGTATTCCTGTCATTGTGGGGTTTGGTTTTTGTTTGTTTGTTTGTTTGTTTGCTGTTGTTACTATTGCTTTTCTTTGACCCCTTCCTTATCTTTTGGCACTATAAGGTGCCGCAGGCTTACCTTGTATATTTCCTGTCCCAATCCTAAATCAGCCACTTCTCCAAGGCGTCTTGGTTGCTTTTATGGGAGAACCAGCAAACACCGCTGACAAGCCCTGTATCTCCTTGCTACTGGGCACGGTTATTCTTAGGTCCTCTCAGTTGGCAAAACAAGGAAGTGTGTGTACAAACCAGCATATGTACACATATCTATAAATATTTCGGTATGTATTCATTTGGATCTATATGAAGATAAACATGAATTCCTACTGATGTCTCCAATCCAGTACCACATGAATCATTCTAGCCTCTCCCTTTTGTTTATCTGTAACCTTCTGTTCCAAAAATGAGAAACTTGGCTCTCAACATTCACCACCCATTTACTTTTTGTTCAATTCCAGTATACCTGTCTAGTGGTTTTAAAATTAACCCACTCTAGTGGGGTTCATCTTCACCAACAGAGTGCAGTCCTTTGCACAGTTCCTTTTCCCCTTGGTCTTATAGTCTATATTCATTTCCAAAGTTACTTAGATCAGCAGCCTTCCCCCCCCACCCCCTTTGGTAAGATTATTTCCTACGTTCGTAATATAGTTCGATTATTTTGGCATAGCCTGAGTTTCATCCTGGGATCCCCCAATCTCCTAAGTGATTTTTTAAATTTGCATATATTAAAAAAAGACATGATGTTAGCAGTTATTTATCTCTGTTAGTACCCCAGCTTCATTCCAAGGCAAGCTAACATACTTGTCCATGAAGCCTCCCTAAATCACTGGAGTCTATAATAATTCCTCTTTGACTTGAGATCAGAATATAGATACTTCTTTTGCTGTATTTTACCTAAGAGAAGGCTGAGTCTCACAAGGAAGAAATCAAATGACTTTCAAAACCTTATAAAAAGACAAACCATAAGAGACTCTTAATCTTAGGAAACAAACTGAGGGTTGCTGGAGGGGAGGAGGGTGAAGGGATAGGGTAATTGGGTGATGGACACTGGGGAGGCTATGTGTTGTAATGAGCACTGGTTATTATATAAGACTGATGAATCACAGACCTGTACCCCTGAAACAAATAATACATTATATGTTAATTAATTGAATTTAAGTTTAAAAAAATAAATACAAATATGTTATGGTAAAGTTGGCCTCCCTGTTCTGGCTCTGGAATTGATTTTCCTTCTCTGGCTTTGTTCAGATACCTGCCTGGCTTTTGCTCTTGGTCCCCAGCCCATCCCTTCCTTGCTTTGTCACCACACTGATTCTGCCTTATCTTTTATTTTATCTCACGCTACTGCTACTTGACACCAGGTTGACTAAATATGAACCTCATTTGTTTCCTTAAAATAATGCTTACATTAAATACATAGGCTAAATTCTCCCATTTTCTGACTACCAAGGGTGGAAAAAATTGTGATGATTCTAGCTTTCTCTAAATAGGGCTTAAATGGAATAAACCTATTTTACTAGCATAGGAATTTTTGAAAACTGTGCCTTGAGCAGTGTGTTCTCTATAAAAGTGCCCTTTCACCCTCTAAAAAATTTTCCTCAAGGGTCACTTTTCATGCTGTAAAGTTCTACTCTTCACTGAAAAAACTGGAGCATAAACCTCCTGCTGCCACCAGTAAGGAGGAGGTGCACACAATGATTTCCTTCCAAGGAATGGAGTGTGGAAGGAGAGAGAGGACAGTAACTCTAAGGTGGAGAAACCCGACAAACTCTACCTCAGCCAGATGATCAAGGTTAGCATCATCAGTGCTAAGTCATGTTGACAGAGGTAGCCTGCTACGATATGAGGAGAATGGCACTTTACCTCTGAGCTCTTCCTCCCAAAACCCATAACCTTAATCATGAGAACAACGTCCAGGAAACCCCAACTGAAGGACACACACACACACACACAAAACAAACAAAAGAAATCCAAATGTACCATAACCATAAACCAGTAGGGGAAAACTGCGTGGAGGTTCACGGGGCCTACCTTTTTAACTTTGCCATGAATCTAAAAAATATTCTAAAATAGTTTATTTAAAAAAAATAAAGTGGAAAAAATTAGATCCGATACCTTGAGAAAAAAAGATTTGTAAATTTCAGAAAAAGAGACTCTCGGGAGATTTTGCTTCCTTTGGCTTATAAAATACATTGTTACTACTAATCTTACAAGGTTTTGACTGTTTTCTCTTTTCTTTCTTTCTTCTTCTTTTTTTTTTTTTTATTTAAAAGTAGGGCACTGCCTATGAATTTAGCAAGTAGGAATGACCCAGAGGAACTCATCTCTGAAGATGCATTTAGATTGGGTTTCCTGCATTAAGAATGAATTGATGACCCAAAAACCTTATTTCAAATGCTAATCAGCATCTATTAAACAGAAAATTGTTATATTCTGGAATGCTATCTGGGTCCGATAATCAGTAATTGGGGTATAAGTTCATGTCTACTCTTCTTTGGTATTGCTTTGGAACATATTAGACTATGTTTTTTTGAGGAGAAAACTGGATTTCTCAACCCTGTTGGTCAGCTCAAAACCTACACAATGGGGAATTTTTTTCTTTGTTTTGGTGAAATATATATAACATAACATTTTTAAGAGTATAATTTAGTGACATTAATTAAATTTACAATGTTATGAAATCATCACCACTATCTATTTCTAAAACTTTTTCATCAAAACAGAAACTCTGTATCCATTAAAAAATAACTTCCCATTCCCCACTCTCACCAGCCCCTGGTCATTTCTAATCTACTTTCTTTCTCCATGAATTGGTCCATCCTAGACTTTTTGTTTAAGTGAATCAGACATTTGTCCTTTTGTGTCTAGTTGATTTCACTTAGCATAATGTTTTCAAGGTATATCCGTGCTGTAGCATCTATCAGAATTTCATTCTGAATAATATTCTATTGTATGTATAAACCTCATTCTATTTATCCATTCATTTGTTGATGGAATTAAGACTAGTGCCAACTTTTGGCTATACAACACAGTAGGTTTTATAAGTGTAACTCTTGTAAAAAAGGAAAAAAGAAGTTTGTTCACTTTCCTGGAATTCGAAATTTGGCTTCATTGTAGTTAGCATTGATGCCTATTGTTTGATGTCAAATGATAAGTAAATATGCTTGAGATCAGTCACTGAAATTTGTGCCACTGGTATCATCAGAGGTGGCTCTGGAGGCCCAGGCCAAAGTCAGCTGAACCGAGAGCATTCTTCGAACGGCTTGCTTTTGTTGTTTGCTCGGGTATATTTGGTTCTGCTTTTGCACAACTCTTAAATGTTACACCCCTGTCATGTTTCCTTTTCGTTCTCCCATTTCTCATGACTGTATTACTGTCAGTAAACTTGGGTTTCACATTTTGATTGATGTATGTTGATTATTAATTAACACACCAAGTACTACCACAGTTTATAAATTAAGTTCTGCAAGCTGGCATGATTAACCAGGTTGTACATATGAGAATATGAGCTTGGTTGTGGTCGATAGGATTTATCTGTGGAGTTTGTGTGCCCAAAATGCAGCTCCTCTTTACCCTGAAAGTAGATTGTCCAGATGCTCTCCCTTAGTTAGTAATCTTGCTATTCACCTAATCACTCAAGACCCAGGGAATTACTCTTGGCTCTTTCTTCTTCTTCATTTCCTCCTATAAATCGTGGAGTTTGCCTTGTGTCAATTTTTATCAAATCATCCCCTACTCTCTATTCTTTTATCCTTGCTTGCACAGCTATAATGGAAGCCCTCATCATTCCTTGCAGTACTTCCTGGAGACTCAGACAAGAGAGGCCCTTGCCCTGGGTGCTGTGCTATAAAACGACCAGCATATCCCGAACGCAAGAGATTGTTGAGGAACACACGGTGACTCTGTCATTCAGGATGTGGTGCACTGGACACACTGGAAGAAATGTGGGTCAAGCCCCAGGGAAGCATTTTTGCATATCTCTTCTCCCCGCATCTTCCCTCAGATCCCTCAAACAAAAGGCAACTATCTATATGCTATTGAAGGTGGGAATTCTGTCATTATATATGTAAGAGAAAAATGCTGCTTTCTTCACGTCACGGAGAAATTGAAGTAGGCAAGTGATTAGGTGAAAGGAAAGACAAATGAATGCTATTATGGGCTGAATTGTGCCCTTCACAATTCATAGGTTGAAATCCTAACCCCCACTACCTCAGAGTGCGACTGCATGTGGAGATAAAGTCCTTAAAGAGGTAATTAAGTTAAAATGAGGTCATTAGGTGGGCCCTAATCCAATATAACTGTTTTTTTTATAAGAAGAGGAGATCTGGACACAGACACATAAAGACATAGGGAGAAGACCGCCATTTATAAACCAAAGAGAGACGCCGCAGAAGAAATCAACCCTGATGCTAACTTAATCTTGGATTTCTAGCCTCCTACACTGTGAGGAAATGAATTTCTGTTGTTGAAGGCCCCCTAGTCTATGGTACTTTATTACAGCAGCTCTAGCAAACTAATATATTTGCTGAAGTTCTTCCTCTCAGATAGCATAACAAAATATTGGCTTGCACACATTCAGTCATAACATGTATGACACATAATATCAATTTTAACATTAGCAGTGAAGTGAATATTAAAAGTAAAATTGCAAACACTTGTGTTTTTATAAACATTTAATAGGATTTCATTAAGTTTTTAAAAAACTCAACAAAAATTTTGTCGTTTAGATACCCTAGGCCTGGCCTTGTTAAGTGACCGTCCTTCAGCCACCTGCAATTTCCTGTGTACACCTTTAACCTGCACTCTACATGGCTTTATAAACATCTGCTTATGTGTCTCACTCTTCCAGGAACTAGGAGGGACTAGGAGCTGCATCAGGAAGGGCCTTGTTTTTAAGGTGCTCTCTCATTTCACTTTATAAACCAAAGAAGATTTTATAACTCAGTCTACATAGAAACTGATTTGTTTTTATCCCAGGCAAACATATCTACCTACCATTGATATCAAATCATTATGAGATGAAAACATATCACCTTATATTTTGTTCTGATGTCTCCATCAAATAACTAGTTAAGGGGCACCTGGGTGGCTCAGTCGTTAAGCATCTGCCTTCTGCTCATGTCATGATCCCAGGTCCTGGGATCAAACCCTGCATTGGGCTCCCCGCTCTGTGGGAAGCCTGCTTCTCCCTCTCCCACTCCCCCTGCTTGTGCTCCCTCTCTCGCTGTGTCTCTCTCTGTCAAATAAATAAATAAAGTCTTAAAAAAAAAAAAACTAGTTAAAAGTGAAATTTATCAGCTCTTTGCCAGAGTGAAGATGAGTTATTTAATAAATTTTAATAAACTAAGTAAATTTTAATACATTCTATTTTCTGTCTTTCTTTTTATTTTTTTTTACTTTTAATTAATTAAAACCAGTCCACATGCATACACAAAAATGTAAATGTCCAGGAGTATTTAGCATTTACCATTGTTTTCCCAATTGCAACTTATATATTATAGGTTATTACCACTCCCAAATTATTAATTTTAGGCTTCGATCTCTGAAGTATAATACAGATGTTTCCCCTTCTTTAGTGTAAAATGAACATGATATTCTTTCACATAGAACAAGAAGAGTTGGCATTTGGAGCTAAGTAAGTTTTGTTTTGATCAAAGAACTAAGGTTTTACACTATCTATAAACAAAGACAGTTTTGTTTCCAGTGTCATTGCCTGGTTCCAGGATTCTGGGTCAGAGCATATAGTGTTAGTGGTTAGGATTTCCTTCCATGAAATTAGAGTTTTCACACATCTTAAGAATCCTCTGAATAATTCATTCCACATTGCCCTAACAATAAAATATAATGTGGCATTAAAAGATTCCTTATTAGAGCTCATAATATACTAATCTCTGTAACATTTTTTCCCCTAAGATTACTTGCATATCTTTCAGGGTTTATCAAGTCTTCCTTTTACATTTTTGGGCATCGGCAGTAGAAAAAGAAATGGAAAACTCATCCTCCAAAATAATATACACAGTCTTCCGTAACCAAAGTTGGTAATTTAATTCAGCTAGTTGTTTTGTTTATACCGCACTATTTAAAAGTTTGTTTGTTTGTTTGTTTGTTTTAGGGGCACTTGGGTGGTTCAGTCAATTAAGCGACCCACTCTTGATTTCAGCTCGGGTCAAAATCTCAGGGTGATGAGATCGAGCCCCGCGATGATCGAGCCCAGCGTGGAGCCTGCTTAAGATTCTTTCTTTCCCTCTCCCTCTGCCCTTCACCACGCTCACACACATTCTCTCTCTCTCTAAAAAATAACTAAGTAAGTAAAAGGGGTTTTTTTAATGCCTGATTTTTGATTCAACAAGTATTTATTGAGGCATTACTATACACTAGCATTTTTCTAGTCTCTGGGGACACAGTGGTGAACCAGACACAAAGGAGTTGATAATCTAATACAGGAAATAAAACTAATTAGTACATAATAATAATAATATCAGGATAATCAGAATAATCTCAGATGATGCACTGAACAGACATAAATTCTGTGAAGAGATGAGACTAGGGAAAGGTGATACAAGAGGGGTCAGGAAAGTGTGCCCATTAAGTGTTGCATGGCCATGATTCTCCTTGACTGCATCATGGCCACGAGACGGTCATCAACTTTCCCTGACAGTCATTTAGTGAGTATTATAACTCTTCTACTCTTGCTGTTCTCTTCTCTCTTACTCACATTATTTGCTGTTTCAGTTCTCTTTCAGCCATCTCTAAGACCACATAAATGATGAGCCAAAGGAAGAAAGTGCAGAAATATTTGGGTGAAACTAATCTATTGGTTCAACTCTTCTTGGTTTAATCCCTTGAGGCAAATGTCATTTGGTGAGAAGAATAAAAAAAACGTGAAGCTAGGAAACTTGGCTTTGAACATCTTCTTTTCTCCTTATTAGCTCTTACTTAATCTAAATCGTTTCTTTGTCTCCAAATATTGACAAAATGATCTCCGTGACATGATGTATGTGAGACGCTAACTGAGAAGTAACACGTGCATCATCCAGCAAAGAGGAGGGCTCCTGCTTGGTATTCACCTGACATCAGAGCTGGGGTCTGCTATTGCCATTCTGATAATGTTGCTGAAAATGCAGGACCCAGCCTGTTCTATTAAAAAAATAAATCAAAATAAAAATAAAGGCAAAATTCCCATTAATATAAACATTCAAGTTCTGGAGACAACACAAAGATAATTTTTGAATAAAGTGAAAAGTCAAGAATAAAATTCAATTGTTTAGATATGTGGAGTCTGTTCATGTTCCACTGGCAAGAGCATAAATGAAGAATCCATCCATACATAAGGAAACAACCAAAATACTTCAATTCACTGGAATCTGGGAGCCATCCTTGACTTCTTTCTCTCCCTTACCTCACACCCCATGGGTCACCAAATTTCATTGATGCTGCGTGCTTAGGTCATCTTTCTATTTCCACAGCATGTTCTTAGCTCACACCTACAGCATCATCTCCCCTGGGCTACTAAAGAGGCTCTTCCCTGATAAACCTTTCCTTCTTTCATTTCCATGCTTCCTTCCTCTTGCCAATGCCAAAGTTGGAAAACATTCTATCACTGTCCCAAGTTTAAGCCTTCGAAAATGCAAACTTAATCAAAACGTTACTCTTTTTCCTGAATCCATACAAAGCCTTTTCCTGGCCTTCAGTGTAAAATCCACTCTTTATCAGGTATTGTTTCCCCTGTTGCTCTTTCCCATTCTTAGCTGTGCTATAGCTAGGATGAACTGCTGGCTGCTCATTCTTGCGCTTCTGAGCTTTTGTGCATGAGGTTCCCTTTGCCTTGATTGGTTCCCTCAGCCCCCTTCCCCAACCCCACTTCATTCAGCTAACTCTAGAGTGATGTCCTTTTAGACTCTCTCCCTCACCTTCCCCACATCCTAGTCCCACATGGGTTATAGGCAGGATCAGCTACGCAGGTTTTCGAACACACAGCAAAATAAGAATGTGTAGCTCCTTGCCTAAAAATTATTAGACACTTTGAGATAGTGATGGCAGAGCATTGAGCTAAGCTCTCGGCCCTTCTAGGTGCAAGGCTCTCCTTAACAGCATAGGTGGTCCACCTGCAAAGCTGGCCCCAGTTAAATTTCTGTCCTCAGAGTTTCTGCATAACTGTCAGTATCACTTAAAGCAGCACCTTTTAGCTATCTATTCACGCATCTGCCTCCTCTTGTCGATTGTGTCCATTAGGGAAAGAAGCCATAACTTCTTCATTCTTTAGCATTCACTAAACATTTATTCAGGGCACTATACATGCGTCCGGCCTGGGGCTAAATACTTTACATATAATAAAGCAGCATCTGGACCCAGTGGCCTGGTTTCCTGTTCCCACCTAGCCTGAACTCCCCATCTCTCTGGTTCGCTATTTTTATTTGCATCATCCCCAGTCTGAGCCCATCCTCTAGCGTTGTCTACTCTGTCCCATGCCTGGTACTGCTCTACAGTCCAAATCCCCTATCCAGTTTCTGTGATCAAATGTCCAGGAACATCATGGCAAATTGAATCTCTGAAATATGGATACGTCTTATATCTCAGGATTTCAAGTACTAAAAGGTCTGCCTCAGCTTCCTTCATCTTTCTTTAGGCCTGAAGGGGAAAGATGGGGCAGTGTGGAGAGATGAGGTTGATCAGAAAAAGGACCTAACATCTTTCTATCTTACTCAATTTCCTTTTGTTGGTCATAGTTAAAATAACTCTAAGAGTTTCACAAGGCCTCAATTCAAACACAGAAAAGGGGAATTTCCTCTGTTCCCTAGAGAACCATAGTAGAAATTATTCTCTAGTTAGAAGAAATAGCTGATAGCTGCAGAAAAGGAAGCAGATGGACCCTTGGAAAGTAATGGCACCAATAACACCTTCCAGTAGGAGGTTCTAGAACCTTCCTTCCCTCCCAGATCATTCTCTTGTCCCAAAGCCTCAGGCTGCTGAGTCCCTGTCCAGGCCAGGAGATCCACCAAGAATGATGAGTTTGAGCTGAAGTGACTCTGTTGGCCTTGGCTGGAGAAGTATGGATTGGAATATAGAAGAGGAGTCCCTAATTTTCCTTTTACAATTACAGCTGGCAGATTTCCTAATACCCAAAACTGTCATTCTCACCTTAAACAAGTAATAGGGCTTCCATTGTGCCATTATTAACATTCTTCGTCTATATAGTGTCAACTTGCAAGAACACTTTGGGACTAATAATAATCAGTAACATTACTGATCATTTTTTATATTTCATGATCTGGGCTAAGAATTTCACATATATCTTGCCTAGTCCTTATAATAACTCTATGAAGTGTCAGCATTTCTCTGACTTCCATTTTGTAGCTGAAGAAACTGATGCCTGGAGTACTTTAGCTGCATGATTAGGAGGACATGGGCCTTAGATCCAAATCCAGCTGGACTGTCTCCCAAGTCCATGCTCATACCCCCAGTGTTCACCATGTCAGGTAATGTTAATCCCATGCTTTGTGAGCCCTCACTCACTGTACTTCTTCAGTCTTTTATCTCTTTGTGTACCTTTTTTTTTTTTTGACACAATGTAATTTTTACCAAATATTAGAATTCTTTTTATACCAATCTTACCTTTGTTCCTAGACTTTGAGTTCACTGATATCCTGCCCTGGATTTGATTCATCTTAGAATCTGAAAAGCTCAGAATTGTGCTTTACACATATCAGGCCTTAAATAACCTTTTTGAATGGAAGAATGAATGTGAGTAAATATAAAAGTAGATTCCAAGTTCTAAACAGTCTGTTTAGGAAGAGCTTTTTAGAACATCACCATTTTGTGAGTTGGGAACCGTCTGTATTCCTATTTAGTAAGCAGGATCTCACAAACTATTCATCACACATCAACTTTCCTCAAGCTCATCAGTATCTAAAACAATATCTAAAACCTTTTTCCTCTTAGAAATTCTTTCTTGTATGAAACTATATAAGGAAATATTCTTAATATATTAAGTATAATAGGAAAATTCCTCAAACTTTCATTTGGCAGATTCTTCAAACACACAAACAACTGCTACCTATAACAGTTGTCAAATTCTCCTTTTTCTTAATTCGCTTTGTTTAAGTTTTTTAAAAACAGTCATTCCTTCCTACAAAGATTACCTTCTAGGTCTCTTTTCTTTCTCTTTGGGGATATTAAACCTCAAATATCCATTCTTCATAACTTTTGTTCACACACTTTGTACTCTTTCACTTGTATTTTATAGTCAGAAGAGAAGAAGAGTGGGAGTAGGCAACCCAGTCCCATTCCTTCCCCACCCCCACCTGCCAGCATCACTCATATTCCGTCTTCCCCAGACATGGTGGCCATAAACTTGTCTAACTACTTCTCAGTTTCCTTTTTCTGGACTCTCCCAATATTAAACATGGCAGCTCTACAGAAAAATACCAACTTTATTTCCACCTGAGTTTCTTGGGTTGGTGCAGACAACTGGACAACCACCTCACCAATTGACTCACATCACATCACTGATTCATGACTGTGACCAGACTCTAATTTATAGACCATGGAACGTTTTGTCCATCTGGTCAGAGAGGCCGAAGTGACTAATATGGGTTGTTGCTATTGCCATTGGTGTTTTGTTTTGTTTTGTTTCACAAAAAAAAAAAAACCACTCCATCTTTCTCATTTTGCAATAGAATGTGAGGCCTCAGTTGCTAAGAACTTTTGCAAAAGTTAAAAAAAAATTAGGACATGTTGAAGAAGTGTTTAGAAATAGCTATTTGTGCTTCTGTTTTATTTTACAGCACTTTGAAGTTGTATTGCCCCAAGATTTATCTGTACTGAACTCTATGCATAATTGAGAAAGATGAGCTCAAAATCCCAGGTAAACATCTGACTTTTCTTTAACTAATAATGCAGTGGAGTGAGGAGGTGGGAGGTAGTGATGGAAAAAGGGAGGAAATACATTTTCCCTGGTGCAAAGTAACCCTCTGGTTTTATAAAAATTACAAGAGAAATTTAGTAGGTGCTCTATGTTAAAAGTAGCCTTAGATTTCCTAAAATCACTATGAAATTGGACATGCACTATTATAATAATTTTTTTTTTAATAAAGAGAAAAACCACATTACACGTCAGTCTAACAAATCAGCTGCTTTGATTTTCTCTGGATTGAATTCTTGGATCTCTTTTGAATTGTTATTAGATTGGGAAAATATGCATTACATTATTATTTTTCTTCTTTCATGGGCCCTTCTAATTACTCAGGACAAGATAACTTGAAAGTACATATAAAGATCTGAATCACCATCATAAAAAATACACCAATTATCATACGGTTTCACTCATATGAGGAATATAAGAAATAGGGCAGTGGATCATGGGGGAAGGGAGGAAAAAACAGAATGGGAAGAAATCAGAGAGGGAGACAAACCACGAGAGACTCTTAACTATGGGAAAGAAACTAAGGGTTGCTAGAGGGGAGATGGGTGGGGGGATGGTAACTGGGTGACAGACATTAAGGAGGGCACGTGATGTGATGAGCACTAGGTGTTATATGCAACTGATGAATTATTGAACTCTACCTCTGAAACTAATGATATTCTATATGTTGGCTAATTGAATTTAAATATAAAAATACACCTTTTGATCTAATTCGAAGGGATACATGCACCCTAATGTTTATAGCAGTGTTATCTACAATACCAAATTATGGAAAGAGCCCAAATGTCCATTGAGTGATGAATGGATGAAGATGCAGTGTATATATATACAATGGAATATTACTCAGCCATAAAAAAATGAAATCTTGTCATTTGCAATGACCTGGATAGAGCTAGAGAGTATTATGCTAAGTGAAATAAGTCAGTCAGAGAAAGACAAATAACATATGATTTCACTCATATGTGGAATTGAAGAAACAAAACAAATAACCAGAGGGGGGAAAAAGAGAGAGGCAAACCCAGAAACAGACTATTCACTATAGAGAACAAACTGATGATTAACAGAGGGGAGGTAGGTAGGAGAATGGATTAAATAGGTGATGGGGATTAAGGAGTGCACTTTTTGTGATGGGTATCTGGTGTTAACTAAATTGTACCTGAAACTGTACACTGTATGGTGACTAACTGGAATTTATTTATTTATTTATTTATTTATTTATTTATTTAAGCAATTTCTGTTGGTTTTCTTCTGAGTTTTTTTTTTTAAAGATTTTATTTATTTATTTGAGAGAGAGAGAGAGCACAAGCAGGGGGGAGGGGCAGAGGGAGAAGCAGGCTCCCTGCTGAACGGGGAGCCCGATGCGGGGCTCGATCCCAGGACCCTGAGATCATGACCTGAGCCGAAGGCAGACGCTTAATGACTGAGCCACCCAGGCGCCCCTAACTGGAATTTAAATTTTAAAAAATACACCTTGAACACCTCCCCACCCCACTGGCCAAGTGCCATACTAGCTATACTGGGAAATACGAAAATCCCTGTTTTTCAAGACTTTACAGTTTGGTGTCAGAGGCAGAATAGATGTATGAAAAAAAATAAATGTAGAAGAAAGAATGGATGCTCTACATTCCCATGAGATATCCATTTTTTAATGAGAGAGGCCTTAGGCTATGTGAAAGCTGACTTCCCTACATCATTTTCAGGTCCTTTACTTGCTGACTCTAGGAAGGATTAACTAAGATATCCTTGTGATATCCATGCAACTATCACTGTGGAGAGCAGACCCCGATCTAAGAACAACAAAAAAGGTGATTTCTCTTCTTGAAGATTGAATCCTTTCCTCTTAACACTTCTGTAAGATTTTGTTTTGTTTTTGTTGTTGTTGTTTGGGTGGTTTTTTTTTTGCTGAGGATGAGAAATCCAGGCCTAAGGATGTCTGAAGGAAGGAAGCCTGGTGGTCTTGGTGGAGAGAGTGGGAAGAGGTGAGGCGAAGTCCAGATTCTTATGCCAGGAAGAGTCTGGATCATCCTGAATGTGAAGGTGAGCCTCAAATCTCTGAGCAGATAAGAGACATAGCGTACTTCAGAACTTTGAGACTGGTATCTACAGGAGGCATGGAGTGAAACAACTCATTAGCTCTATATCAATTCAACTACATTGTCTTAAATGAGTGGTCATGGCCTGGCCTAGCCATGGGGATGTCCTCATCTTCTATAACATTGTTGCTACTGAGAAATATATTTTAGATTTCAAACAACCTACAGGCAAACATACTTTTGAAAAACAACTTGTTCATAAAACAAGGTTCTCCTGCAATGTATGGGGTCATGAACTCCCGGATTCTAGTTAAAAAAAGAAAGGGTATGGGGCCTTCAATTCAATTCAATTAGGTAGGTATTACCATCTTGTTTTTCAGATGAGGAAACTGAAGCTCAGAAAGTTAGCTGATTTTATCAGGGACATACAGTATCAGGAAAGCAGAGCCAGAGATGAACTCAGAACTGTCTGAACTCAAAGCCAGGGCATTCAACCATTTCCCTGTATGCCTCTGGATTAGTTCCCCCTTAAACCATTTTTATTTGTGTTCTCCAGCTTTTCAAAACAAGTCCTTTTTAATTGAATGGCTGGCTCAGGTAACAAGTGCACTTAAACTGTGCTATTTGTCCAAACCATCCCCACCCCTTCCACTTGAATCTTGTTCAAGTACTCAAACATGATGATATTTTATGGATGCTTTTCAAGTGTATCATTTTACATGTCCAACATCTCACAATACCACTCAACAGTAAGTAAATATTAACATCCATTAGCTATGGATTGGTTAACCAAGGTAAAAAGAGGATGAATGGCAAGTTCTGCACTGTAGTGGAGGTGGGAGGTGTCTCACAAACCCAGGGAAGGCTGATGGAGTCGTAAGTACACAGGAAGAAATCATTCACCTTCAGCGACAGCCAGGACCTTGAGACCTCAGGGTGCATTCTTGGCTAATGATCTCGATTCCTTCTTCCTCCTTTTATCACCGAATCGAAAACACATAAATTATCACATTTATGAGCCCTCGGCTTTGTCGTAACTGATTCACAATCTGTTCCTGGGAGTCCTTCGGTAACACATATCAGAATCATGAACTATGTGCTTTCTAGGTCAGAGCAACACCCCATATCCAATTAACCCCAGTCAAGGAATTCCATCCTGTCCGACTCAGGACCACACAGTGACGCCATCAGGGCTTGGACCTTGTGGAAGGGATGAATGGGTGAAGAGGGTAGACTAACTTCTGTGTACTTCCCTACGTCTCTCTTCTGAGGTGCAGGCCCCAGGGAGCCCTTCCAGCCAGCCTGCACGAAGGCCTCAGGCTGTGAGGAGCCTTATCTTGAGGTGCCTCCCCTGTATCACAACAACCTGTCAGTACAAGGCGAGAAGAAGCAATCAAATTCTATTGAACCACAGATGTGTAAATCAGAGTGTCCCCAGATGCTTTGCTCTGTAGCAATTTTGACATGCATTTTAAAGAAATTCAGTGTCCTTGTGAAACATTTTCCAGATGGTTCCAAATTGCTGTTTGACTACAGAATCAATTGATACATGCACACTTGCGTGTATATAAATATAATGTATATAAACGTGTGTGTGTGTGTGTGTGCATACAACCTGGCATTTACCATTCGCCAGATGTTGCCCTGAGTGATGTAAACACGTTACTCCAGTTCAACCACATAACCACACACTAAGATATAAGTGGTGCCCTTCTCCCCATTTTACACATGACAACTGAGGCAGAGGTTTATCAAGGACAGCTGGGAAACAGGAAATCAGGCTGTGAGTCTGACTCACTCTTAACTGTCATACTCTGCTGATGGCAGCTATTGTGAAAAAGACCAACTCTGACAAAATCTCCATTGCAAAGGAGTCTGACCTTCTGATTTCAGCTTTCCTACTGACGGAATTGGATTGCTTCTTTGGCTAATCCAACTGATGGTGCGTGCGTAGCCTCAGAGGAAGTAGGCAGCAACAGGTAAATGATTCTGGGAAAATACCCTGGATCAAATTACCTTCTCTCTCTATGAAGGGCTGATGTTCAAAACTTCACCATTATGACCTCAATTCCCTTTCCGTGTCTTCCCCCAATATGAAAGAACATGTGCTTTAAACGAGAACTTAAGAGTGATCGCACAAAAAAGCAAACATATGCTTTAAACTGTTCACCCTGATAACGAATTGCTTCTGATTAATGCCCAGGGAAAAAGTAACACTCTGGTGGCAAAAAGCATTTCCTTTATTTCTAGTGCTCTCCCTGTGGATATTTTTCATTCCTCCTCTCTAATGCAGACTCCACAACCATCTGGAATCCCTAGCTGCCACACTCCCCACCCCATCCCTCTTGCTCCTTCCCATCCTCCAGGGCCCATGTGGCCATAAGATTCATGGGCCTCACTGAGGACCTAATTTTGCTTCAGTCATCTGTGCATTCAAAGATCCACTGATATAGAATCTTTTGCATGTGTACAGACTCTAACAGAGAGAGAGAGGAGAGAGAGATGTGTAAGAGAGAAGCTTTCAAAATCCCTTTTCTATTACCTTACAGTGGCAGATAATACTCTTCGAAGGGTTCAGATCTCAGCTCCAGCCCTTACCAACTCTGTGCCCTTCATCTGTCTCAGCCTCTGTGTCCACATTTTCAAAATGAAACCAGTGATTCCTGGCACATCAAATTGCATTCCATGAGATAATACATGTGAGTAATTAATTCACGGTATTTCTTAAAAACGCCAATACCTCAGGAGGACTGAACACTGTTCAAAGGAGAGGCTTTGCTCACAGAGGAAGCACGAAGCCAGGGCCAGGTCTTTTCTGCAGAGAACAAGAGAAATCGGCATTTCCAGTCAGATACAGCAGAAAGGTAGGGAGTCACACTGACAAGTCCCGGGCTTCCCACTGTCTGTCTACTCTTTGAGTAGAGAGCCATTGGCTTTGAGCACATCACATGTAAGCATTTGTGTGTGTGTGTGTGGGGGGGGATCGGCTTTTCCCTCTGAACTGGAAAGGGGAACCTAAAATTGGGTCAGATGCCCACATTTAACACACAAGGAGATTCCACCCAGAATGCCCCTTTTTTCAGCCTACTTAATGGCTGGGCCAAGAAGAGCACTGAGGTCCCTAATGCATCACGGCCCCCAGGACCTCTGTACTCCACGTCACAGGGCAAGGGCCTGGGAAAGGAGGGTGGGAGGTGGGAAATGGGGTCACAGCAAGCTATAGCCGTCTGCTTGCTTTATTCAGCAGCAACCCACCCAGGCGGCTTGCAACATGAAGCTAAAGGTGATGCAGGCAGCAGAATAGAAAACACAAACCTTAGAAAGAAGTGAGAGACCAGGTGACAGCAGGTGCAGGAAAATTAAAAGTGCTGCAGAGCCTCTGAACACATAATGATCATGTAGGTGTCTGCTTTATCTCTGCTGTGGAATATTGCAGTAAATTATTAATAAAATGGTTTGTGCACGTGGTGATGAAAAAGAGACCTAATTTTGTCTAACTAACTCAAGCAAATGGGAGACAAAGGCCTTTTGCTTTTTGGTCTGAATGTTAAAAATATATTAAAAGCAAATGTGTACTTGGCGTCTGTGCTCCTCATAAATAAAAAAGGGAAAGAACAAAGTTTGGATCTCAGTAAAGTTAGCTTAGAACAGTGGCATTCTTGATATATTACCCCATACCTCCAACCAACCTTAATCGTGGAAGGTATGTTTTACATTTTAAGACTAGAAATAGTTTTTTCAATAAGTCTCTTTATTTTTGGAATAATGGGTTTCCTTCTTAGATTCCTTGACCTGGGCACATAGGGACAGACCATATTACATTTATTTTATTTAGTGGGGTTTTTTTTTAAGTTTTAAATCTTCTGTGATTTTTATTTTTGTTTTAAATGTGTTTTATTTTAAATGTGTTTTTATTGAGTCCATTGTTTTTTAATGGCCAATAATGAGAAATTAAATCTCAGATCCTGGTTTTTTAACTGGAAAGACCGAGAAGTTTTGGGACCACACTCTTAAGCCGGCAGTGAATCAACTGCAGACTGAAGAAGCTTCCCCTGAGGATGAGCAGGTGCTTTCCCTCTCTCCCTGGGCTCCTGTACTCCTGGGGGCCTGTCTTCTTCCCACCCACCCCACCTCTCTTCACGTCTTCTTTCTCTGGCTTGCTTCTGAAAATATTTAAATCTGTTTTAAATTGTTCCTCTTCCTTCTAGAAAGAGCACTGAGTTAGATCAGTTTTCTCAACCCTTTTCTACTCGCTGACCTTAAGCTATGGCACACAGGTCATGGGTAGACAGAAGGCACATTGCTGAATGGCATGTTTTTGAACTTCTACGACAATTACATTGACTTTTTTTAAGACACTCATATCATGTTTAGCAGTTAAATGTTCGTTATTGTGAGGGAAAAGTCATCTTGTGACATGTCTCTCCTTCAACTCTGTATCCCTTCATTTATGTGCCTGTCTCAGAAGAGGAAAGTAAGAGATCTATAACACCTTTTATCTAAGAGTGTTAAAATAATTAGCAGGCACCAACTAAATTGTTTTGAGATATAATCAATGCCATAAGTTTCACAAGTATTATTATTTATGCTGAACAAATGGGAAGCCAGCCTGTGAGCCATGCCCCTAAAAGCATTTGGTAAATAACAATTGACTGGGGGTACTGAGGCCAAGTCCCACAGTGAGTGACTGCAAAGATGGGAGGGACATGTACTAAAAGAAGGCAGCAAGTGTTAATCCATCCCTGGTCTGTTCCGTGACCCCAAAGAATGCATACGCCCTTCCTTGGTGTCTATGCTGGGGAACACTTGGGATTAGAGCACATGCTGTGCATGGAAAGTGGATTCTCTCCCAACAAGCCTGCACCCACCACAACCGCCACCATCCTGCCCCAGCATCTCAGAAGCATACAATGTGAGGCTCTTCTGCAAGCTGCTGAAGACTTCCAGGATGAGCTGAAACAGGAAATATGGGTGACTTCCTGGTTCTCCAGGAGGTACCCTTCCTCTCCTCCATCCCCTTCATTAATGGAGGCAAAGCCATCAGGGTTTTGAACCTCAGCTCTGAAGCCTACTAGCCATGTTAATGCAGTAGAAACTACCAAACCACTCAGAGCCTGTCAAATGAGAAGAGCAGCATTTTCCTGAGAGGGCTGCTAGGAAGGTCTGCATCACACTAGGAAACTCGTGTGGGGCCCTCCAGAACCATGTGTTCCTCTTTTCTACCTGAACGGTGTCCTGGGAGGTTGACCATATGCACGCATCAGTAGGCTCTATTGCTACCTGACCTCCATGGAAGCACCTGTGGAAGGCCATGGATGGGACGTGAGGGAGATCCAGATATTTACTCCGCCAGCTCCCTCCCTGCCAGGTGGTCATGTGTTGGCCACTTGTCACATGGAAGCTCACAGCTCCTGTCTGGCCGCCTTCTCTAACAGCTACACTCTGTGGGTTCCAGCCCTGGGGGCCTACTCTCCGTGGCCCCAGGGTACTACCCCATCCCTTGTGGTTTCCTTAAACTCTGCCCACACTTTGTAAGTCTTTCCTTTGTTGACCTCTCTTCCAAGTACCCAGTGGGACTGTTTAGTCCCTCTCCTGCCAGGACCCTGAATGATATTCATGTAAGCACCTAGCTCCCTACTGAAGACTCAGTAGACAATGATGATGTTCACTGATGCTATAATTATGGTCAGCTTTATAATGTGTTTTAGGTGACCCTATTTCTTGTCTAGAAAAGAAAATATCCTGCAAAAATGTGATTCTGCATCTACATCTGCACAATGGCTGGGAAGTAGAATGCATGAATGAATTCAGTCAAATACACACTGTATAAAAATGACTCTCACCAGGCTAGATACAACCTCATAAATGTACACAGCAACTGGAAAAATCAGAGAGAGGCCCTGAGCCCATGAATCAGACTTGCTTCCTGAAGGATGACTGCAGCCCGAACTTCTAGAAGAGGCAAATTTATTTGAACAGTTAGTAGACTTGTGGTAGTTCTCAAAGTGTGGGGCCCGACATCACCTGGGTTAGAAATGCAAGTTTCCTGACCCCACCCCCAGGCCTGCACAACCAGAAAAATCAGAGTTGGAGCCCAATGATCTGTTTTTTTAACAGGCTCTCCAGGGAATTCTGAAGCACGCTTAAGTTTCAGAACCACTGGACGTGGGTGGTTACTAGAAGTGAGCAAAAGCCAATATACAGGAGTCTAGGTAAGGAAATGGCTTAGGTAGCAGTAAAGAATTCAGGAGCAGGTGGATTCAGAGAGGGTTTGCTTTGGGGAACTCTGTCATCATGGAGAAAGAATGGGGTCAGAGCCAGACTCTAACATACAATCGAGAAACGATCAAGGCAGCACCAACATTACAGATGCTGGGGGCTAATGTGAATTAAGAAGCAGAGCATTGTGCACCAGGAATAGGAAAGGCAGGATCTTTATGAGAACTGGGGCCCTCAGTCCCTCGTGCCTCAAGTAGAACTGGCCCCTACAATGTAGGGAGCTCTGTCTGGAGACAACTGAAAGTTTTGGCTGTGGGGAGAGGGTGAGTGCAATAGCCCAATCTTCAGGCAGCTCTTGACCACCCACTATGCCTCCTCACCGACCACTCTCTGGCTGGCTGGCTTTCTGATTCAGCTCACCATTTGTCAGACTAACTTGGGTAGCCCCGTGGTTGTTAGGCATTAGTGTGTGGTCGGATATTTTATTGAGATGCTACTCTGTGCTTTGTTCTCTGTGTTTTTTCTTTGCCTTGTTCCTAAAAGTTCACGAGGCTCTTGCTGTAGCCATCCTCTGTGGCTTTTGCAGGGTTGAGAGTAGGGGCTGCTTGAGGCATCCCTGTCTGGCATCTGGGAAAGCGGAAGTTTATTGAAGGTCAGGGAAGCTGAGGAACAGGGAGGTAGGCAGTGTCTTCATAGATGACAAGAGAGGAGGGAGAGACTGTGACAGTTAGGGGAGCTTCCACTATTGTTATCCCACCTTTGGCATGGGATTCTCAGCCTCTCGAGAAGGTCCTATCCCCCCAAATATAGCCAGGAAGCAAAGCCCTGGACACTTTATTCTGAGGCAATAGAAGCCTCTACAGGTTTACCCCTAGTCTTCTGATGGGCATAATAATTTCCTGCTGAAAGTCAGAATCTGGGGTCCCACCCCAGACCTTCTGATTCAGTAGGAGCTCTGGGGAGGGCCTCGGGCATCCACATGATAACAGGTGTTTCTGATGTATGACTCCACTTAGAAACATTACCAGGAAAGGTAAAGGAGAATCTGCAGTGTTCTACTCATACCTGCAGGAGAGGCTTTTCCTTGCCAATCAGCATGATAGAAACTATCTTCCTAAAAATAAGTAGTCCTATTTCTTTGCGGCTAAGGCCCAGCAGCCCACGTCCCTGGGAGCAAAGCTGGGAAATTTCTTCTGTCACTCCCAGGACGCTTAATTTCTCTCTCTGCCCTTTATTATGAAATAATTTATAACTAGTGAAAATTAAAGTAGCTTAATCAATTTCACTGTCCATACAAACCATCAGTCAATGACATAACACCCTGATGAATAATGCTACCACCCTGTCTGGAGGAGAAATGTTTCCTCCAAGTGAATTTCCACTGTGTGCTCTTCCAAATGTAATTATTAAGTGGGACACTATTTGCATGAGTCAGTTGTGAACATGCCATTTTGCTTACCAGATGTGAATCCACACTTCACTCCCACCGTGGACACTTGGTCTATAATCTAAATAGAGTAACCATACTGTTCTGGGGCTACATCATCTTTGTGTAATAATATTTGTTTCCATAGGAGAGATCCTAATAATACACTGTAATCCCATAAGTTATTTGTACAGCTTGCCGGGATCCATGAACCTTCAGCCTACGTGGGTGGAAACACCGAGGATCTGTAACACCAGTCAGCAAAGCAGAGCCAGAAGATCAAATCTGACCCCCACCTGTCTTTGTACAGCCCATGAGCTAAGAATGCAGTGTACATTTTTTAATTGTTGGGGAAAAAAATCAAAAGAAAAATATTTTGTGAACATCGAAATTATATGAAATTAAAATGTCAGTGTCCACAGAAATTGTCACCGGCACCCATGCACCCTTATTCATGATGTGTTTATTGTGTGTGGTGCTTCCGCACTTTGGCTGCAGAAGTCAGCAGCCGGGCAGATACCACATGGCCTGCAAAGCCAAAACTACTTACCCTATAGCTCTTTACAGGAAAATTTTATCAACTCCTGACCTCTAACTTTGGACTTTTTGTCTTTTGAATTTTCTGAATGAGGGCAAGATGATAATGGGGATTCTAAATAAAGACCTTTGGGCAGTTTGGCATTTACTTATAGTAAGCGTGGCAAAGTTTGTTCACATGCGGTCAAGAGGTGAATATGTATGGTAGGGCAGAGTGTTCCCCTTTGGAGTGTTAATGCTTGGTGTGTTTCCTTCCAGTTTCTTCCCTCCATGTACATGTTTGTTACCTAACTGGTATTATGCTATAAATGCAGTCATATGCAGACTATGTACTTACAATACTGTATCCATCTTTTGTTTATTTCCTCAACATAAATGGGTTTCATATCAATAAAAAGTCTTTGAAAACATGTTTAAATGACTGCATGATATGAAAAGGAGCATTTTAACTTCTCTAAAGACTAATTAATTCATTAAAGACTAATCAGGGAAGTTATTTTGTCCACTGAATTCTCTTCCTTGGAGCAGATGCCTCAAACCAGTACCAGTGGAGGTCAGGCAGGTGCTGTAAATGTGAGAAGGAGTTCAGCTCCAAGAAAAATGTACTCTTCCACACGCTCTTGAAATGCATGGCCTTCTCAGTGTGTATTTCATTTTCTTATTTTTTTATGGCAGTGTATAAAAAAATTCATGCTTCTCAGTTATAAGAAAAGCCACAGCACAAGCAAGATGATAAATGACAGCTGACTTGAGGCTCAGTAACAGTTAAGACAATAAGGAATGACGGAGATGGTGACAAATGGAATACTGTATTTCCCACCCTGGAGCACAGAAATCACGTGCGAATACCTAGCATTTCTGGATTAAGCATCATCACCAAGAGTAGTATCAAGAAGAGTTGGACATGTCCATTTTGGTGAAAGTCTTTCTGTTTTTAAATGCTGGCAACAAATTTTTAAAAATAGACACCCTATTGGTTGAATCTATGGTCCAACAGTTTGCAACTTCTTGTGATGTTTGGCAACACTAAATTTCAGACCACAGGCCACAGAATCTCTATGTCTAAGGATGCATTATTATGACCAACCAGCCTGATTTGCCCAAGAGTGTCCTTGTTTAGCACTGCAAGTCCCATGTTTCAGGAAACTACCTGGGTCCTGGGTGAACCTGGAAGGTTAGTCACCCCCAGTCAAGGTGCACCACACTCTAATTTGTTTTTTAACATGTGGTCCACACACACACACACACACACACACACACAGGCACGCCCACACACAGATTGTTTTCAAACTTAAAATGAATAGTTGGCTTTTTAGTTTTTTTTCCCTTCTTTTTGTACTTTCTTTTTAACAACTTTAGTTTCTGATAAACAGATCATCATGTTGAAAGGTCTGAACTGGTCACAGATGTTACATTCCCTTTCTGGACCCATTTCATCAGCCCTGCCTGCGAGCCATATTGACCCGCAAATGGCAAAGCCAATAGTGAAATTCCATGGCACATCAGGAAAACTGACGCCAGCCATGGGTAGCCTGCCCTTAATAAACATCCTATCCAAGGTCAGGCATTTGAAAAAAAAATTAAAAATAAAAATAAAAGAAAGATTACCAGAACAGTGGAATTACTTAACATCTAGTCTATGCTGCTTGTTGTAGGTTGAGCTGAACTAGGGTGCTGAATAGTTAAAAAGGGTAGCTCCACTGTCATGGAGCCAATGAACAGGTTGGAGATGCAAGAGAATCTATTCTTCTCCTTAAAAAGAGATGCCCTTGTTCAACTGAAAGTTTTGCCCTTCCCGACCACTTGGTGATGGATCCTGTGGGTTACCTCGTTCTCCCTCCACTCCAGGCCCACTGAGGAGTGCTGAGTCTGAAAAGCTAAAACCACATTTCCCAGGTGTGACTTGTGGTGCCATTCTGTATGTAATTTGGGCACCTCCAATTCAATGCATTCACAAAGGCGTTGATTCAGAACCAAGTCACATGGGGGAAAGGGCAGGTCCAGGGTTCTCACTGTGCCGGCGCAGACTAGAGCCGAGAGTCCTGGGTCTGAGGAAGCTGAGGTGGCAACTTCTTGATTTGATAGTTTCTTGCTCAGTGGACAGGTGACCACCACTCCTAATGGCCTGGTTCTACAGTGTGGCTGGGGGCTCAGCCTAGATCCATTTCCTCACACCTCCCAATAGCCGGGGAATTACTGATACCCCCTGGTCCATGCCATTCTCCTTAGCCAGAGAAGATTCTATTCTCTGCAAGAAGAATATTGATTAATACATTGAATTGTCCTCTCTTAAGGCCTGTAACTTCAAAAATTATTAAGACTAGAGCAGTGGAGAGTAGGACATTTCTTCTGAAGTTCCCTACAGTCCATGGGAAGAGACAGAGGACAAGGAAAGGCAAGGGTTCAAAATAGTTCAAAATAATAAAGCTTGGATTGTTGGATCACTGATGGTCATTTCACATTTTCTGATCTTTTTCTGCCTAAAGATTACTGGTTTAATGTCCATCTTCCTTCCTAAAGTATAAACTTCATTGGAACAAGGGGCCATACCTGTTTAGTCAACAATTTCTGTGTGATACCTAGCATCCTTCTGGCATATAGTAGACGCACAATAAACACTGTGTGACTGTCTAAAGTCTAGAGGCAGAAAATGAATATTTCAAGGTAGCAAGTGTATCTGTTTAATAATGTCACTAGTTATTGTTTATCAAACAATTTCTAGGAGAAGAGTATTGTGCTAGTCATTTTACACATGTTATTTCACCCTTCTATAGGATAAATTTTTATTACCTTCATTTTACACAGAAGAAACTGAGTCTCAAAGAGGTTAAATAGAGTCATAGCAAAAAAAAAAAAGGAGTCAAAGCTAGTAATTGTGCTGTATTCAAACCCCAAAACTCTGATTACGAAGCCCATGATATGGTTTCTATTACAGTCACACCCCACATGTTCAGTTTTAAGGATTTAGTGCCTGCTCGGGTGATTATGAATCTCCTCGTGATGCTCAATCACACAGGAAAGCCAGAGCTTCTAGCTTCTACAGTACCTTCTTCAAGTCATGGGAAGTCCTTTTAAAAGGATTTCTGGGGGCGCCTGGGTGGCTCAGTCAATTAAGCGTCTAACTCTTGATCTCAGCTCAGGTCTTAATCTCAGGGTCATGAGTTCAAGCTTGGCATCGGACTCCACATTAGATGTGGAGCCTACTTAAAAAAAAAAAAAAGGATTTCTGGCATTTGGCTGCATCTATGTATGAAAATATTCGATGTAGGGGGCTTTTCCTTTCCACTCAGAGGGTCATACCCGGAAGTAGGGAGATTTTCTACTATAGGCTGAGAGGCTAAGACTGATGTCTTGGTGACTCTGTCAGCCAAATTGAAGAGTCATATTCACCTTGAGAGCACTTTTGGACTCAACTTAAAAACCCCTTTTAAAAGCCCGTGTGACCCTGAAGGAACTTGCTTGATGCTGTCACACTTTATCATTCACTCATATATTCATTTATCCATTCAACAAACACTGTTATAGCCTCAACCACATGTCAGGAGCTCCACCTAAATGTAGTAGCTTGCTCTCTGCAATCACTTCAGTGAAACAAGAAAGGTTGACTGAAACACGCTGTGCCATAGTGAACATTTTGGGTGGTTACATCTTTGGAAACTTGAAGCCTGCCTGTAGGACCATAAGAAGCAGTTTCTTGTAGAACTACCTGGACAAAGCTTAGTCACAGAAATACATACACCTCAAACTTGGATGTGACTCATTACCATCCTGACTGAATGTAACTGTCCCTTGGTTGCATGTCAAGTCCCACATTAAAAAACGTGCCCCTAGTACCTGACATAAAATCCAATATTTAAAATGTAACATTGTCTTTTTGCTTTCTGACCTTCTTCCATCCTGATGCCTGTTATAGGAACGACTATTTTTGCTTCACTCTGCTCTGCTCATCAGAGTGTAGGCACTGATTTAGGAAGAAAAGAAAATACCAACTTGCAGCAGATTTTAAATGAGATATTTTTGCTGGGGCCACTTTAGACAAAGATGGAATTTCCCTGACCTTTGTGCTTGGCTGTCCTCCCGAGGTGGCAACTTGGACTCCAGCTGATGATTCATTATAGATTCAAAACCAGGTGGCAATACACTTGAGCAAGTGATCAAAGCTCATTATAGTTACACCTGCAAAGAAAAGTCACTGTGGTTCAAGGTCTATTAGAAAGGTTATAGTGTGCTTATGAAAAGTTAGTTCTGGGCTAAAATATGGCATCTGAGTTTCTAGTCCTTAAGTACCTTAAAATCAGAAAACTCGATTAGGTAGTCCTAAATTAAATGACTGTTAATTGGCAGAAAATTGAATGTTGATGTTTTGAAACATCTTGCCAAAAGCTGAAGAGACATTTTAATGTTTAACAATATAGTGAAAATATAGCATAGCAATTAGAGTAAGAAAGCTGAGAAGTCAATTCAAATCGGGCTCCCTTCCCTCACCCCCATCCCTGACTGTGGGAGACACTTAACTACTTCTGCTCTGGTGTTTCTCTATGCGGAGAACTGGAGAACTGTACTGGTGTTTATCTTTGCCCAGCAGGTGTCACGGAGCCAATTGAATGAGTCTCCTCCCCTTCTCAGGTTCAATAAAGCACTCTTCCAAGGAAGGAGGCCAACATATTCCCCCATTTCCCAGACCCTCCATGGTGAGTGAGCACAGGCAAACCCCACCTCTCCCAGAACAGGAAGCCGCCATGATCCTCTTATTCCCGTTTGTCTGGAGGAAGAAAGGGACTTTTCCTTTTGCTAATTCCCAGCAGAGAGGGTTTTTCACCTCAGAGAATAAAGGATTTAATAGCTTTACTGACCCAGGTTTGAAATTTAGCTTCCACTTTCTAGATGGGGGGACTGTTTTTTGTTTGTGAAGCAAGGATCGCTCTTTGTGAGGAATGGACAAGATGGGAGATGGAAAGCGCCTAGTGTATGGGGGATGATCAATGATTGCTACAACAGTGAACCCCCAGTGAAAGAGTCCAACCCTGTAATGATCTACTGGCCAGTCTTGCAGGTCTCGCTGCCAACCTTGGGGAGCCTCCCAGCCTAGAGAAGATCAAGTTCATGCAGGTGCTCTCTCACCTTCATGCAGAGAGGATTAAGTTCATGCAGGCGTTCTCTCACCTTCAGGCAGAGAAGCAAAGCAGATTTGGATTGGGGAAAAATAAACTCAGACATTGCTTGGGGAAGATGCTCCAGGAATAAAGGGTTATTTTCATATCTTGTAAATATAAGGTTAGGATTTTCCAACCAGTAGCGTGGCTTTCCTTTTTCTAAATAGTTTCCATAATGATTTCTAATGTGAATGTGCTTATTTAATGGGAATACAATATGCAATTCTGTATTTCTTGTTAAAACTCTAAGGAGCAATAATAGTCAAGGCTAGGAAAGCTTATTAAGACTAATACCCAAATGTGGTTAAATGCATTAAAACGCCATAGTAAAGTATATGCACTATTGATTCCCCTCACAGCCTTGGCTTTTGCAGAGGGTCCATTAAAGCACAGCATGTTATCAGTGCAAATTAGTCCCCAGTGCAGCTCAACTCTACCTTAAAATGAGGTGGCATGAAATTGAAGCTGAAATACCCAGGAAATTGATGAATAATTATGGCTTTTTTTCTTCTTTCCATGTTTCATATAATTTACTCATATAGGATTTTCAATATTTAGTATCTCAAGTGCAAACAGCTTTCCAAATTGGTTAACAAGATATAATAAAATACACTTTTTTATATACCTCAAAAATTGTTTTATCTTCCTCCCTGGGGACCCAATACAAATAAATAATAGACACCAGGCCAGGTTAGATACAAATAAAGCCTCATGATCCAACATTTTGTTTATCAAGAAAGCTTCTAGACTATTCATCTACATAAGAACCTACCTTTCCCTCTAACTAATTATTATAATTTTATTCCCTGATGAGCAGCCCATCAAAAATATTTTAAGCATTTTCTGCCAGAGAGCACTAAATAAGGATTTTTTTTCCTCAGTAGATTATTAAAATTGAGGTGAAATTCACATAATATAAAAGAACCACTGTAAGGCATACAATTTAGTGGCATTTAGTACATTCACAATGTACAACTACCACCTCTATCTAGTTCCAAAATATTTTCATCACTCCAGAAGAAAACCCCTGTACACATTAAGCACTTCTTCCCTATCCCCCTTCCCTCACCTCTGTTCCTAGGTCCTGGTGACCAACCAGGTTTGATTGCTTTAAAGGTGTTTGCAGCCAATCACAGAAAGACATTTCTATGTCTTTGCCATGGGATTCCTATTAGTGACCCAGACCACTTGATAAAAATGGAGATTCCCGGGGCCTCTGCCCACAGATATTCAATACAATCAGTCCTGGACTCTCAGCCTAGAGGCCATTTCTCCAGACATCTGAACACACTGGAGAGCTTTCTCTACCTTTAATAAACACTTTCAACATAATAGGGTGACAGAGATGTGAAGAGAAGGTCTCTTTGAGAAATTTCCTCTGATGGATATGGCAAAACATGGTACAGGGGGGATCCAAGTCCAGTCGGGAGGGGTGAGAGTATAATTCATTATGTCTGTGTATGCCCGAATAGAGATGTGTGCAGGAAGCTTCTATTGGACTGTGTGCTGAGAAAGAGGGAGGGAGGGAGGAGGGAGGGAGGAAGAAAGGAGGAAGGAAGGTGGGGGGGAGGAAGGAGGTAGTAGGTAGGTGGGTATGGCATTCAGTGGACCTGTGATCAACTTTGACAGGAGGAGAGCCAACTGCTGTTTTTATCAGGGAGGAAGAAGGGAAGACAGGCCGCTGTGGATTTGGTGGTGGGGAGGGAAGGTGCTCCTTGACTGATGTCTTCAGCTTTCTCCCCGCAGCATGATACATGATTCACCGCTGAGAGTGGGTGGTGGGTGTGTGGGAGTGTGTGGTTCCTTACAGGAGAATGAGAAGGCATGAAGTTGCAGAGAATGAGGGCTCGTTTTCTAGGGGAGCCCAGCGGGTCTGCAAGGCCTCCGTGAGGGTGCCTCTGAGGGGACCGTGGACAAGCTGGCTGCGGAGTCGCCCCAGCAGGCCCTTCTCCTCGGCACAGCCAAGGCAAAACAAGTGTGCAATCTCCTCCGTGGTAGTTGTACATTGTGAATGTACTCCAGGTTTGCCAGGAAGAGAGAGGGGGTGAGGGCGTGAAGGCGTTTGCAAGAGAAAAAAAATCAGAGTCTCTCAAGAATCCAGAGAACTAACAGAGAAAAGATTTTCATCATGGGTGAAAAACGATAGGGACAATGAACTATTTTCCCCATCCTCACCTAGAGCTCTTTCTCTACTCCATCCCCTGCCAGGCCTGTAACGAGCATTCCTTTCCTACAGGCTACATTTTTAAGGACCTTTTAAAAATGTACTTACTGTGAAAAGACAATGCACATAAGAGCGCCTACGATCTGGTAACAAAAATGTGAAAATGCTTCAGCCTCACCAGCAAAAAAATGCACTTATTTGCTAAAATACAACCAGCTTTATTTGTTTCTTATAAAGGAGATGTGTTGTTTTTACATGTCCAGCCTCCCTATCACCCACTTTTATAACCGAATCCTCTTCGCCTACAGGTATATGGGAGGGACTTCCAGTTCCCTTGATTTGTGTTGATTTGGGTTTCTGTTTGGACAGACCTCCCTCAGGAACATCCCTGATCTTTCTCCCTATTGCCTTCCTCTCCTCCCTAAGCAGGGAGAATTGAGTGCCTTATCTGACAAAACTGAGCTTTCCCACTTCAGACTTCTCTTGCCTGTTTTTATGAGCCAGCTTGTATGTAAAGTACATATGTCTTTGTCTGCTCTCTGACTTGTGGCAAGGGGTCTGTCCCTGGGGGAGACTGGAAGCAGCCTAGCTCCATCCTGTGATTAAGGGGATAAATCTGCTTCATCAGGTCTGAAGAATTAGCAAATCCACTTGGCCACTGAGGGAAACCCACATTTTCTAGGTTTATCTAAAATTAAGCTGATCTTTAGGTTAAAAAACAAAGAATTTCCTAAAGTACTATTGCTTATTGCCTCGGACAGAGCTCAGAGCATCCCAGGATTTCTCGGTTCCTGGTGCCCTGAGTGTCTCAGTAATTTTTCCCTGGTGCTCCTCAGCCCAGGGACGTACCTCACCATTCTGTTCAGTGAGTAGTTAGGTCCAAACAACTTAGTAAGTACTTACGCTAACAATTTCATTGCTGTTTGAAAAAAATACACATAATGTGAAAGAAGAAATAGTGGCCATTTCAATCTTAAACTGTCACAGCTCCTTGCCAATGGGGTGTGTGTGCCATTTGGGGCCTACCCAACTTCCGAAAGCTCAGAATCCGGCTGTGCACCACCACCCTCATTTCCTGTCTTACTCTGACTTTCCTGAGGTACTTCTTACCACAGCAATAACCCAAAAGCCAGCTTTGCAAAGATGTGATGTCATCAAAAGAAATATAATGTGTTCTTGTTTTGAAACCATGAGCTACCTTGAGCTAAGGCTTCCTGTGCTGTTCAGCAGATGGTGACTACGGCCGTTTCCCTCAGAAACTGTGATTGTCCCATCGTGTCCCTGTGAATTTGTTGTGGTGCCCTAGGGTGCCCACACGCCTGAGATGAGAATTCTGTTTCAAGTTTGGCACTGACACTGTGGTGCCCTTCTGCTTCCCCACCCCTGTCACCATAGGGAAGATGATGCTGAAGGTCATGGAAAAGAAATCAGGCCCAGCGCCTCAGGCAGAGAGATTATGGAGATGAGACTTACAACCCATCCCAGACCAGACTTCCAGGGGCTGGAGTGAGATGCCACAGACACACAGAAAGAGTCAAACTGGGTCACAACTACTCTCCATTCTTATTACAATGTTTTATAAATCCATTCAGTGTTGGTGCAATTCTTCTACATTGACATCTGTGTCTTGTCTCCTGGAGAGGAGAAGAAGAAGAAGAGAGTGAGACATGGCCTTCCCCAACCCCAGCATGATCCTTCCTTGATCACTAGAACATTTCTGGGGTAACACACAGAAAAAGAGAGGAAACTTATATTAAACCCGTTTTCTCCCAATTTGGGGTCAGCTTCTAGAGCCAATAATATGTTGTGTGATCCTATGAAATCTAACCTAGAGACAAAATACATTTCTATCAATGAGTACAGGAAGCAGCTTTTAAACTTTTATTTTTTTTTTTTTAACATGGGGTACATAGTCTTATAGACCTTGCCCGTTTTTTCCTGACTCCACTCTGGCGAAAGGAAATTTACTGTGTGAGAGGGAGATTCATTTTCAGACAAAAACATTTTGATCTTTGGATCAGTCACCCCATGTGCTAGTGATTGTGTAATTAAGTAATTCATTTTGCCACTGAAATAACTACTTTCGTTTACTTGTTGCCATGATGCTGGCCTAAATCTCATATTGCAACATCATGGTCCCCTAGGTACAAAAGAGAGTTACTCTTCTATTTGGCCCTTCCAGGTTAAACATCATTATGTGATTGGTTAGCATCCATTCCACCTCGGATGTCTAGTTTAATGGCAATTTCTTTCCTCCTCCACTGACGGGTCAGAAACGGGCAGGCTTCACCCATTTGAACTGGCGGGAAACACAGAGACCCTAACTCAGAGCTGCTGGGAAAAGAAGTCAATGTCTTTCCCCTGATGATGGTGAACACCGTTGGTTTTGGCAGCTGGTATTAGCCAGGCCCCCATCAAGAAATTGCTACCACACTCAAATTGGAATCACTCAGGAGTGATTTTTTTTTTTAAGATTTTATTTATTTATTAGTTTGAGAGAGAGAGAGCGTGAGAGCGAGCAGAAGCAGAGGGAGGGACAGAGGGAGAAGCAGACTTCCAGCGAAGCAGGGAGCTCGATGGGGGGCTCGATTCCAGGACCCTGGGATCATGATCTGAGCCGAAGGCAGATGTTTAACCTACTGAGCCACCCAGGCACCCCACTCAGGAGTGATTTAATTAAAGGGACTATCTGCAAAGGTAAGGGTAGTGTGAAGTGAAAACACAAGGGATACAGAAGCAGCCTAGGGCAAGCTACAGCAGAGCCCACATCATGTCTGTGCCCAAGGCATAAGGTGCAGGGGTTACCAGAACCCAGGAGAGACTGGTAGAGAAAGGGCCACCTTGGGAAGAGCTCTGTACTTCAGGTAAGGAAGGTTGTCAGAACACCTTGACCTCGCAGAGAGGAGACCAGACAAATAAAATCTCCAGCTTCATTCTCTTCTCTCTGTTCTGTTTCCTACAGGGGCTTCCCATTGGCCGACTCCAGGTAGAAGCCAAGAGGTGAATAGCCAAGAGCCTATTCATATAGTCCATACAGGTAGGTCTCTTGGGACACAGAGCAGAGAGAAGGGCAGAGTGTGGGTCTGGAGGAATAACTGAAAGCATTCAACACACCCATCTCTTGTGATGGCGAATGGAGGCAGCCAAGATTGAAGCTGATGCTGCAGAAGTCAAAGCAAAGACAAAGTACCTGGGTGACTCGTGACAAGCAACACTAGAGTTTGTCCTGTCTCTGGTTTCTCTGCTCTGTAAGACAAGTTTCCATATTGTTCAAGCAAGTTGAGCTCATAGGAGCTGTGACAAGCCCACAAACTATCTGGACTCAATGCTTTTTCAAGCTGCAAGTGGTAATCCATTAGCGGGTTGTGAAATCAGTTTAGTAGGTTAAAACCAGCACTTTTTAAAAATGGAAGGAAGAAGCACAGAAAAATTATTGAGTATATGAGAGTATAAAAAGAGTATCTTTTCATGAAACTTTTATTTCAACCCTATGTGTGTACACATACACAAACATACTTACACCAGGCATGTAAAATTTATCTCTTACTATGTGTCACGGTAAGAAAAAGTTTGAAAATCTCTCTGCAAACTAGCAAAGGATGTTCATCCCTCAAAAATTTTTCCTTAGGTATATTATGCATTCGAGAAATCTCCTTAGCATCAGAAGCCTGTGGGACATCTTCAAGAGCACAGTAGTCCTCATGGTCACAGCTTCTGGAATTCTCTGTATGTGAAAATAGGCCACATGGTTCACAAGGTTATAGTTCTCTTTATAATAATAAAATGTTTCTCTCATATTTTTAAATATACTATGTATTTTCGAAGTTTGCCACTTTCTATGCAAACAAATGTCCAACCCTTAATTTCAGCAGATACTAAAGAACAATCAGAGTTCCAAGTTAACAGAGACTGATTTCTTTCATTCTGATTCCAGAATTCTCTCTAAGAGGACTGCTGAGTGTTTTAACCACAGGGCCGACTCACAGGCCCTTATTGTAAAATTCCTCCTGCTAGCCAAGCTTACAATACCAGTAGGCATTTTGATGGTTCTAGCAAATACAAACAGCCCCCTAATATCTGCTAGTAAAATACTGAACAGAATTTTGAACTCATTTTTGAAAGACTATAATCATCTTATTGTCAGACAATGATCCTATCTGGTGTCACAAAGCATTTAAAATTAAGGGGTTTAGAGAAGGTGTATAAGTCTTAATGCCCTTAGGAATACTTTCAGCTGCAAGTAACAGGGAAGCGATAAAGGCATTTAATGTTCTCAGGTAACAAGGTGTCCAGAAGTAGACAGTTCTTGTTCCATTTTGGGGGCGGTAACTCAAAATAACATTAAGGATTCATGCTCTTTTTACATTCTCACTCTGTACCTTGGCAATTTATCCAGTCACTTTGTCACTTCATGGCTATGGAAAGATTGATACAGCTACTAGCTAGTTATGCTCCGGAGCTACTTTCAAGACAAAAAGAAAGGTTTTTAAAAGTTTCTAGATTTTGAACCAGGAAGAAAATCTTTTCTAGAAGGCCCTTCCCCCAACAGATTTTCAGCCAGAAGTTGGTCACGCGCCAAACAAACACTGGCAAAGGGGAACCACATTACCATGACTGCTAAGACCTCTGAGAGATACTCCCTGGAGATCACCACATGGGATCTGAATGAAATCAGGGATCGGTTGGCTTGCAAGGAGGAAACGGCAGTTGGATACCTGTTTTCCTCCTCTCATTCTGCCAGCAAACTTGGACTGCCTTGTCAGAGCAGGTGGAATGACTTTTGTAATGTCAGCTCACCGGGAAGGCTCTTGGCAAAGGAGGTCACTGGTGGGCTTTCTCCATGTGGGGCAAAGTTTTAAAAACTGAGGAAGCAAGGAAAAATGACCTGATACTCTTAAATCTCAGCTTCATCAGAAGAAGCTTTCACTGAAAATTTTTGATGCCAAATGCTTATTAGTGAGACTAATGGTGTGTAAGCCTTGAAATGTTCAGGTACATGAGTCAACTAGAACAAATGGCCAAGGACATCTCAGATTTTGTGGTTTTTAAAAAGATTTTATTTATCTGTTTGAGAGAGAGAGAGAGAGCACGAGAGCAGGGGGAGGAGCAGAGGGAGAGGGACAAGCAAGCTCCCTGCTGAGCAGGGAGCCAACCAGGGCTTGATCCCAGGACTCTGAGATCATGACCTGAGCTGAAGGCAGGCATTTAACCAACTGAGCCACTCAGGTGCCCCAGGATCTCAGATTTTGTTTTAAACCTATGTACACCCATATTCCACAAAATCTTAAGAGCAATTCCAAGTGGCTGTATTAGGTGCCTCTGTACGCATCCATGTTAAAATACATTTACAGCAAAGACTAAATTAGTTATTCCCTTGTTGGACATACATCTGAAAATACCTCCCTAGTAGATCACTTCATTATTGGGAATGAAATACCATAAATTCCTGGGGAAACTCAAAACTGCTCACTTGCATTAGTGGAAATCTTGCCTAGCTGCTCTTAAAGAAATTAGCTCCCCCCCCTTTTAATTTTGGTGTATCAAATCTATTTTGTTAAAACTAAATACCAACTTGATCACTGTTCCGCTAAAATGTTCAAATTAGCAGATAAATGTTTTAGTCTAAATATAACTATCTAGTAGTCATTCCTGCATTGTCAAAAACTCAGAGATGTTACTGTATGACAAACTATTAGCATAATTAATTTAATGTTTGAACTTGCCTTGGACTGAGGTATTCACATTATACAGTGAATCATTATCATGATATAGACATTACATAGTGACAGCAGCCAAAAGATATAGATCGTCTACTTTATGGGGCACTGTGCTCGATATTTTCCAGACATGTTTTCATTGAATTCTCACAAGTCTGGGAAGTAAGCATTATTTTCAAAAATTTACCTATGAAGTAACTTCTTAGGAAGATGATGTGAGCATTCCATAGTTACCAAAATAAATATTTTTTAATTGTCAAGTATGTTGAAGTGATTATTACAGAGCTGTTAGATTGAACCAAATATTTTACCTTGGCTGCAGTCTATGGAGATTAAAATTATGATTCACTGAATTTGTTTAGGCTATTTAAGTTCTTTGGTTGAATAGCTAAACAAGAGAAACAGATTCTGGTTAACTTAAGTAAAAATGAAACATATTGGAAGGGCATGGGGATCACAGAAGGGTGAACGACTAGATCATTTGAAGAGTAAGAATACAGCAGTTCCCATCAAGGCAGCAGGCACTAAGGGACCAGTTCTTCAGCAAAACACCTCAGAGATGATCAGCTCTGGTCACTTCCTGTTGGTGTGGCTCACAATTCATGTTTCGTGGAAGTTGAATCTGAGTGGCCTTGCTTGGGTCACATGCTTTACTATTTTTCCAGGTGGAGACAGGGATCTTGAGTATTGGCACGTAATAGGGAAGAAGTTTTCTAATGGAAAAGGAAGGTGCTGTTTCCAAAAGATGGAGGAGGATATTGGGCTGGCAAAAACATGAGATGTCCCCAACAATATGTGACATCTCATATTGTTGGGGATTCAAGGCTTAAACCATTCCAAATCTTTTGCTCTTAACCATTTTCTTTTTCCTTCCCCTCCCCTCCCCTCCCCCCCCCTCTCCTTCCTTCTCCTCCCTTCCCCTCCTCTCCCCTCCCCTCCCCTCCCCTCCCTTTCTTTCCCTTCCCTTCCCTTCCCCTCTCCTCCCCTCTCTTCTCTTCTCTTTTCCCCTCTCCCTTCCTCCCTCCCTTCCATCTTTTGTTCCTTCCTTCCTTTTTTGTTTTTTCAATCACTCCTTAGTAATATAATCCCAGTGAGTACAATGAGATAGACATATGGTAATTATCACATAAGGCATAGCACTGCTGGATACAAACTCAATGACAGCACCAGCACCCACAGAAGGGTCTTGAGGGAGTGCAGTGCCCTTTCTTACTGGCAGCATCTTGCACCATGGCCTGCTTGTTGGGAAGGCCTGCTGGCAGCCAGACTGGTCAAATCAACCACAGCTGGGATGGCTGAGTTGTCTCAGTTCTCAGTGCAATTGCAGAAGTGGGTACTTCCTATTTCCAGGGGGCTGACATCAGAAAATTAACATTATTGCTACTCTTAGGATCTGCCCCCGTTTCATTCGTTGTTTACTGTCTCAGCATCAGCTCGGGGAAACAGCATTTTAGTTTTTAAAATCTCCACATTCTCTTTTGAAATAAAGATCTGTTTTTCCCACAAAATTTCCGTGGTCTTCATGAATGAATAAAGAGGCAACTCGGGTTACAAAATGTTGCTTTTAAAGTTAAAGGTGTGTTCAAATTGTAAAGTAGCTACCTGAAAGCCTCTTTGATATTTTAAAATTTTCACCATTCAATATCTTTATTCTTTGAAGCTGTAACATGTATTATTTTGAAGTGCCTGAAGGCTTCATTTGGAACTATGAAACAAGGCTTCTTTCTTTTTTTTTTTTCTCGTAGAATACTGCGTGTGTTGTAATGTAGCTTGGTCCTAGTGAGTAACATCAAATAACTAAATTTGAGCAAAAGAAAGAAAGAGAGAGGGAGGGAGAAAGGAAGGAAAAAAGAAAGGAAAAAAAGAAAAGAAAAAATAATATAAGAATTATGTTTCACTGCCATTTATTGAGCCTGTCAGGACATGGGGTCGGGTGCACGTCTGCACACACAGTCTCATTTGATGGCAGAGGTAATTACTGCTAAAAATAAGTGTAAGTCCAGGAAGGAAATGAAAGGATGCAAAGAAAAAAGGAAGCACGGCATTGCTCTGACAGAATGGACTCTGGCTGTGCTATATTGAAGAATTTAAGAGGAATGCATTTGCTATTTTTAAAAGGCTTCTGAAGGTTCAGTTCGACTTAACCAAGCAGAGGGGGTTAAGGATGCTGCTCTAGATCTAGACCACAGGAGTTCCAGTCCCAACTCTGTCGTTTAATAGCTATGTGATCGAAGTCAAATCCCACACCATTTCTGTGGGCCTCAGCATCTTCATATGTAAAATGAGGATCATAAAACCACCTACTATATGTTTTTCTGTGAGATAATACTTCTAAGTTACTTAGAATGGTTCCTGGACTTTATATTATTATATCTATGGGTGGGATACCATGGGACCATGAAAGTTATGTTGTAGAAACAATACTGACATGTGGAAACACTTGTTATAAAATAGTATATAGAACATGAGTCTAATTTTATTTTTATAAGATGTGATGAGCTCTGGGTGTTATACGCAACTAATGAATCATTGAACACTACATCTGAAACTAATGATGTACTTACTATATTAGGCTAATTGAATTTAAATTAAAAAAGTCATGTGCGTATATATATTCATTAACAAAGGAAACATATAATGTTAATAGTGGTCATCTCTGAGTGGTAGGGTTGAGTGATAGGATTATGAGTGATAGTTACTTTATTCATTGGGTTCTTCCATATTTTCCAAATTTGGCCGAATGTACCTGACTGATTTTATAGTTAAGAAAATAAAAAATCACTGTAAATATAGCTCGTATTTTTTTCATAATACTTCTCTCTAAGCAAGAAAGATAAAATCAAGGAGAACCGGGCCTTTCTGTTTTGATGGTCAAGATCATAGAAAAACTGGCTGGGGCACAGAGGAGTTAAAAATAAAGTGAGGCTCAGTCCAGGGTGCCTGCAGAGAAAGGAAAATAATATGGGATTCAGATCCAAGTGTGTGTTTAGATCTTAACTGCAAACCTCTAATTGTGCGACCTTATATAAGCAACTTAGCATCTATGACTTTCAGTTCCCTGTTATACATTAAGGCTGGTTGATGTCTGCTGTGGAGAACACCAGCCGTATGTAAAGAGTTAGGCACATGGTATACACATTTGATAATGATATCTTTATCTTACAATGCTGTCAATTCATCATATTCATTACTCATTAAATGAAAAACAAAACAAAACAAAACATTTTTATGTTTCCTGCCATAAACTGGAACTTAAGTTAGGCTCATGAATGTAACAAATAACTCAATAATCTGTATTCCTTTTATTAACGTTTGAGTCCAAAGGGCAAGACTGGCCCCATTTTTAAAGATATTATCTCTACCTGGTCTTTATGTAATTAAGGGGAAAAAAAGATAGATGAGCAAACCAAGACTCAATTTATTTAGAAAAAGAATGACTTTTTTTTTTAATAAAATAATGGCATTTATATTATTTACTACGGACTTCCATGCCACCCACCTTGACATCAGGCATTTTTCCCATTATTTTGTGGTTTTGTGGCTATTTGGTCTCAAGGTCAAATGCTATCTAAATAAATGAGGGGGGGGTGGGAGGGGAGTCACTCTATCATTACCTGGCTCCAAACCTCATTACTCTCAAAAGCTACACTTCTCAAATTTTAATCATATAAGAATTTAATGGGCATCTAATTCAATGGGTCTGGAATAACAACTGTGATTCTACATTTCTAATAAGCACCAGGTGAAGCCAATGCTATTGGTCCATGGACCACTCTTTGAGTAGTGGATTCCACAAGAGCTCTAGGCACAGCAGTGTATCTGGTCTAAATATCCCTATATGACAGGGGACGTAAATAGAGGAAAATGAAAATCTCATGATTTCAACCCCCTTTCCAGCTCAACATTGTCTTTAATGTTTCTAAGCTTCTGCTCATTTTGTTCCTGTTGACTTGCTCTCTGAAGTCTGCCTCCATCTGGTAAATTGCTACTTGTCCTTTAGGTTCTTCTCCAGCGCTGTCTCCTGGGACAAGACCCTCCCAGGACATGGTGGGACCCAGGCTGCCAACAAATGCCTGTAGGCTGGCAGGGATGGCCGTTCTCCCACTGGTTCCTCTGCCCAGCCTCACTTGAGTCACCTGCTCAGTGCCTGTCAAAGGCCCCAAGGGCTCCTCAGGCAGGGCAGGATGCATTTTTAGCCACATTCCTCCCAACCAGACATTTCCTCAGGTCCTGCAGTCCTTCAGGACACCGTAGTTCACCTGTCCAAAAGGGATCAAGTGGCCTTTTCACTCTCGAGCTTTTGCATAGTCTTTTGAATCCCTTGAGGGGAAGATCCCTATGAAAATACAAGGTCATATACAAATATCCAAGTAACACAATAGCATTAAGAGCTGTTTTCTTTATTTTTTAAAAAGATTTTATTTATTTATTTGACAGAGAGAGAGTGAGACAGCAGAGAGAGGGAACGCAAGCAGGGGAAGTGGGAGAGGGAGAAGCAGGCTTCCCACTGAGCAGGGAGCCCAATGCGGGGCTCGAACCCAGGACCCTGGCATCATGACCTGAGCCGAAGACAGATGCTTAATGACTGAGCCACCCAGGCGCCCCAAGAGCTGTTTTCTTTAAAACATAAAAATATTTCTGTGCCACTGAACCTCCTTTCTATCTGGCAAGGACACACCAAACTTTCTGGCATAGGTGGGCCAAGAAGGTAACATAAGTGAGTGAGGGTGGTCAGTTAGGGGCAGTGTCCGGGCAAGTTCCACGACTCATCTGAGCAGGGCTGCATCCAGCCACCCTCCCACAGGGAAATGCCACCCAGGGCTGCCAAATCTCCCAGGTGCCAGAAATCCAGAGTTTTATATGAAATCTCCTGCATCAACAAATCCGATTTTTGGTTGTTGTTTAAACACTGTGAAAGCCAAACCAAGCAAATCTATGGGCCAGATGCAGCTGGTTTGGGGAAGACAGGGAGGAACACAGGATTTTTTGCAGTTCATTTAACGTGACTCTGCTTTTAAAGTAATTTTTCACTTTTAACCTGTTGAAATCAATTAGAGCCAAGGGTAAAGCTTACCAGTGCCTGACGTAGTGGTCCTTGGTGACGGCTTCCCTCTCAAGCTGAGAAGTGGGCAATAACGTCAAGTCTTACTCAAGATACTCTTAGCCCGTATAGTATAACCTGACATACAAAGCCCAAAACACCCAGAAGCATCTGGAAAGTCTGGTTCCTATGTCTGCATCAACTGTCTTTTTGAGTATTGTTTTTCCTGGCCTTCTTTTCAGAACTGCCATGTAACATGAGGATTCCAGAAGGCTGGGTGAGCACATCTGGTTCTGACCAAAATCTATATGGGCAGTGCAGCATCTGATTCCAATTCTAATTGTGCAGCAACTTCTCAAGTCAAGCAGGAGAGGTAAAAGGCTCTCGATATTTAGGTTTAGAATGGCAAAAAGAAATCTACGAAACCTTCCCAGCTTGAACAGCATGTGGGAAGGAGAAAATTAGTGGGTGTATCAGCAATACATTCTATATCGTCTTTAACCAACAGTATCCTGCAAAGCAAATGCCTACACCTATAAGAATATTATATTTGTGGTGCCCAAAGCACTCTTTTTATTGCTTTCATTTTTTGTGTTTTTCCCCCATTTTTGTCTTTATTTTTCAGATGGGAAAACAACCACCAAGATAGCTGAAATAATGTCTTCATGCATTATACACCTTGGTGTCCTCCTTGCACCTCAATAGAAGTTCAATAAATACTTGTCAATTGAACAAATGGACGGATACATTATTTTAAATCACAGAGGCTAGAACAATGACATTTTTAAAATTTATTTTTATTTATTTTTTAAGTTTTTATTTTAATTCCAGTTAGTTAACATACAGTGTTATATTAGTTTTAGGTGTACAATATGGTGATTCAACACTTCCATACATCACCCTGTGCTCCAGTCAGAGAAAGACAAATACATGATTTGTGGAATTTAAGAAATAAAGCAAATAAGCAAAGGAAAAAAAAAATAAGAGAAAGAGAGGGACAAAGCAAGAAACAGACTCTTAATTATAGAGAACAATGTGATGGTTGCCAGAGGGGAGGGGGTTGGGGGATGGGAGAAATAGGTGATGGGGATTAGAACAATGACATTTCTTGCACTGTCTTATGTACTAAACAACAAATCAGAGGTGCCCATTCATTGCACATAACAATGAATGAATAACAATGAACAAGGCAAGATGCTTACAAGCTCCTTCTGGTCACCAGTGGGCAATATAAAATTTCCAGTGTGGCCATTACCACAAAGGTATTAATACATGGTATTATGAAAACTATATGTAATGTCCTATAATGTAATAGGAGGATTTGCTTTAGTCAGGGATATCAGAGGAGGCTTCCTTGGGGAAGAGACAAAGGCTGTATAGGGTTGTTCATTAGGAAAGAAGGGTAGAAAGAACACTCTGGCCTATTTTAGTAAGTTGTGGCCCATGGGCCAAACTCAGCTCATCACATATTTTTATAAATAAAGTTTGATTGGATCATAGCTAAACCCATTTGTTCACACACTGTCTATGCCAGCTTTTGCATTATGATGGCATTAGAACATGGTTCATTGATACTTAGATGGACCTATTCTGAAGCCAAACTATACACACACACATACACTGTATATAGTACATGGGCTTGACAGTGTGTTAACTTCTTCTTTTTTTTTTTTTTAAGATTTTATTTATTTACTTGAGAGAGAGAGAGCACAAGCAGGGTGAGGGGCAGAGGGAGAAGCAGACTCTCCACCAAGCAGGGAGCCCAATGCGGGGCTCAATGCTGGGACTCCAGGATCATGACTTGAACCAAAGGCAGAAGCTTAACCAACCGAGCCAGCCACCCAGGCACTCCAACAGTATGTTAACTTCTAACAGTATTTTTCAAACTGCAGGTCACCACCCATTAGTGGGTCATGAATCAACTTAGTGAATTATAGCCATCCATTTTTAAAAATAAAGTAGGAGAGATTTTTTAAAAAGTCATAGCACATCACACATAACAAGAAAACATATTTAGTGAAACTTTATTCAGATATACATCCATATACCAGCCCACAATGAGAAGTAAGTATTTCTTATTATGGGTCATGGTCTAAAAGTTTTGAAAAACATGGGCTCATAAAATAAATTGATAATCCTCTTCCTAAATGTTAGTTTTAAAGTGGAGGTCCCAGGTAGTTTTTTTTTTTTTAATCAATAGATAATTTATGCATTATCTCATTTGATGTGTTCCAATTTTCATGTTTGTTAGAATCAATGTGTTTCGGAGGGCTCAGTTGATTAAACATCCAACTCTTGATTTTGGCTCAGGTCATGATCTCAGGGTCCTGAGATCGAGCTCGGTCTGCCTTCCCACTCAGTGGGGAGTCTGCTTGTCCCTCTCACTCTGCCCCTCAATAAATAAATAAATCGTAAAAAAAAAAAAAAAAAAAAGAATCAATGTGTTTTTGAAGATGAATACTGAGTGACATTTACTTTGCATTCACTCAGAAAATTTTTTTAAAAAGTATATTCAGGGCATCATCAACAACCACATGTAATGAAAGAGAACTCCAAAACCTGAAAAACAAAACAGCAAAATACCTCAAAAGGAGATCTAACACAAACCAGTGGACAAAAGGAATCCATCACCAAATTCTATTTCCTCTTCTGTGTTCAGTGACCAACACCGCTGACAGAAATTAAAAGGCTTACCCGGCCATTTCTGACCCTGAGTAATAGTTTCCAATAATATCCTGATAATAACCGATGTGGTTTCAGGGAAACAAAACAAATGCCTATTCTGCTAAATGATTTTGTTCCTGCAACTCGTCCATTCCTTATCTAAGTGACCCTGAAATATACATGCACACACAGCCCATAAATGATTAAAGCTAACCAACCACGGACTTGATCTTGCCAGTCCTCCCTGGGGCCCACTTCTCTTCGCCAACCAAGGTCAGAGGAGTTATCAAAGATTTTCCTTGTTTGTTTAAGAATTAGAATAAATACTAAGTTGTTAGTTAACCAAGCTGTCATCAAAGGACATTTCTCACTGTTATTTCATGATCATCCCACCATGACAGAGTACGAAAGTGTAGATGGTACGTTTATAGCGTCCGGTTTGCAAAAGCATGGCTGCGAGGAGCCTGGTATATATTTTCCTACTATGTTACACCCACAGGCAATACACTGGAGGGTGTTAGGGCTGGAAGGGACTTACAGGTCACATAGTTGGAACCTGTCATCTTACTGATGAGAAAACTATGCGGTGAAGTGACCTGTTGGAATTCAACCCAGGTGTTTGTGCATCAATTGAGTACATTCTGCCCTTGCTGCTCTGGGAAAACACTGTGCAAAGCTAAGCCCCTGAGTTCGGTGTGGTCTGCGAGTCTAATTTTCTGAGAGAGAGAAGGGCAGATGTCTAAGCAGCCTGGGACTCTGCATTCCACCAGGCCTGCTGATGCCGGGGGCAAAATGAGCGGTCATCTTGCTGCCTGCCTCACGAAGCACACTCCGTTCGTTTCCCGAGCAACACTGAAGACAGCGAGGCAGGTGCACCAAACAGATGGTCTCCAGTACACTCTGCTTCCTCCTCTCCTCCAAGGGCAGCCTGAGCCTCCGCTCCCGCATTTTAGGGAGAAGCCGGCCTTGCATTGCATCTACCGTGAGTTCCTATACAGGTGCGTACGTTCATGTATTTATGAAACATGTATGATAAGCTGAGAACATGCTACTGCTGTGTGCATGCTGGAGCCTTCAGAGAGAGCAAAAACAGCGCAGCCCAGGGTAGAATGTTATAAGTGGCACCCCAGTGGTATACGCACAGAGTGAGAATTAAATCATGTGTATTGCATCTGGACATATAGGTCCTGGAGTTGTATTCAAAGACTTGAGATTCACACAAGATTCTTGCCCGCCAGCTGAATTTCCACCAGCTTGTCCCATGTTTTCTAGTCATGGAGATGTCACTGGAAGCAACTTGGAAGAATTTAGAAACCTGGCTTGGGGCCCTGGTGTTACTATTTACTAGCTGAGTGACCTTGAACCAATTCCCCAATCTCCCTGATCATCGGTTGCTTTTTCTTCAGCAAGCATGACAGCACCTATCTTATAGCTTGTCAGAGGACGAAGATGATGCACGAGAGCAGAGGGGCTAAAAAGCAAGTTACTTCATCTCTCTGTGCTTCTCTGTCTCCACTTATAAAATCAGCATAATAGAATCCCCATTAGGAAATTTCTGTGGAAATGAAATGAGATGATGATGCCTTCAGTACGTAATACACTTTAGTTATCCTAGGAAAGTATCCTGTGAATTGTAAGATGTTATATAAAAGTGAAATGCTGTTCACTGTTAAAGTTAAGCTCAGTCAAAAGGAGAGTCCTGGGATCAGAATCGTCCCCAGATGCTACACATCCAGGAGATTGGATAAAATAAGCCTTCAGGTTTCCGTGCTGTTCCAGAAGTTCGCATAGATGGCTCTGCTTTGGTTGTAATGTCATAGACCTATCCAGCTGAACATAGGCTTCTTTTCAGACCCTCTCCTCTCTTCTTTCTTTTTAGATCGCTTCTCAGAGCGTAATTCCTTTAAGCATCTGTTCTAAAGTATTTATGTTAGTCCTGTGTGCGTAGAAAAAAAAAATGACACCAAGGTTTTCTGTCTTAGTCTGCTTATTCTTCCTATTCTTTAAAGTGGGAAGAATGATTTTTCCCATCCTTGAAATGTCACCTACTCAAAATGAGATAGCTCAGCACCAAAACAATTTGAAACCTGAAGGGTGATCTGGATAGAGAGGAGGTAATTACCAACATGAATTTGAAATTACAAAAAGAAGACTCAATATTCGTTTCTTTGGGTTTGAACCCATCACTGTTTATGAGTATTAATGAATTTCTGCCTCAGTAACCATTAGAAATTGACTGGTAGCCTATCTTTTGACCCATTTTTTAAGATGGTTCAATTCAGGTAAAAAAAAAAAAAATCCGTTGGCGACTTTATCTTATTCATTCAAGTGACCCATTTTCAAAACAACCAATTTTTTTGTTGTTAGAATTCACTCAGTTTCTATTCATACAATAGCTTGTATGTGGAGACAAAACTTAGTATGTCAGTTGGTGGAAGAAAATGAGCCTGATTACAATATTAGCATTCCTCAAATCCAGACTTGTTCAGTCAATAGTAAGCAAGAGTGTGTGAAGAAGGTATTTAGCTTAAGTCTGCAGAAAGAAAATGACTACCCATGCTTTTAAATTATTGGCCTTATGATTTTTGAAATGCAAAGTAGAAGGAGGAGGAGGAAGAGATGAGAAGGAGAAGAAGAATTTTGTTACAAAGTATGGACAGATGCAAGTGAGTGTCGGCTGAAAATTCCAGCTACAGTCATCCAAATAAAAATGCATGTCTGTGCCTGTTGCGTAGTTCGAACACAATGACCCAGGTTTTCACATTTTCTAGTGAAGAGTGCTATTCTGACTTAGCTGTCCTGGAAACACCTGCTCTGTTGTGTAATATTGATGAACTTGAGTTTGGAGCTGCTAGCTCTATACTTCTCTCTGTGAATTATAGGACACGCATAAATGATTAAAACAAGGCAACCAGAAATCTGATCCTTCCAGGCCTCCTTGGGATCAAATTCATTTATCAGCCCACCAAGGTCACTGACCTTGATTACCCAGAGCCTAGCTACTAAAATGATTAATTGATCTGTTCTCTCATTTCACTCATTTAATTTAAAGGGGGGGAGTGAAAAAGCGAAAATATTTTCAAGGAACTGACCTGTAAGCAATCTTACTTCGCTTGCTGCATCCTCTAAAGTCTTTATTAATGATAATGAGAAGCATCAATACAGGCTACAGCAGAGAGAAGAATAAACAAAGCGACCAAAGCTCTTCTTATACATCTTCCTCATATCAATTAACTTGTGATCCCAAGTTTAATCCTCTCTACAATTCTCTATACCATTCTATCTTCAAAAGGTGTGTAGGCATATGAATTGAAAGAATATACTGGAGGATATGAAGATCTAGTTTTATATCTGCAGAGGAAATAATTAAATAATTTTTAATATGTTTATTTTTATAATCAATGGATAACCTTAATTTGAGTAAAACATCATTTTTCTCAAAACTTCAAGGAAAAGTTGTCCATTAGAAGTTTCTTGAAAAAAAAAAAGGAAATTTCCTACAAATGATATTGCCATCTTCTTCATGGAATGGTAAGCATAGAGAATATAATAAAAGCATATGTATAAACTAATTAATTTTCATTGTAGCAGCCAAATAATCAAAGAATTAATTTATTCTAACCATCTGGACAGCATCATACAATATTATAAAACGATTAAAATGGGTTCTACTCAAAGTATATGGGTAAATATTTAACCACTGCTTGGGGGATGGGAGCCCAGATTTGTTGTAAATACACCCACTGGGACTGATTTCAAGCTTTCATGTAAAGTCACTGAACACAGTTAGGAAGAAATGTAATATATAACTGTAATATAACACTGCATGGTATTTTCTTCATACAGAATCTGCAAGATTTAGCAGGTAAAAAGTCAGAACGCCCAGTTAAATCTGAGTTTCAGGTAAACAACAAATAATTGTTTTAGTATCAGTATTTCCATGTAATATTTGGGGCACAACTATACTAAGGGATTTTCCATTGTTTATCTGAAACTCACATTTAACTAGGCATCCTAGATCTTATCTGCCAATCCTAATGTAGACATCACAGACAGAAAGACCTCAGGTACATAAATAACAGTAAAATGTAATGATGAATTTTGACTATTTATTACCTTTTTTTGAATATAATTTAAATAATCTGCTTTTTCATAATGACTGTATTTGACAACTCCATGCAAAATTCCTGAAAATTTAACAATCAGCTTTTTGCAAGTCAGCTTTAGCACACCTCTGATATTTTATGTAAGTGTAATATAGTTCACCAGAGTTAGACTTTGAAAACACAATGATACAGAGTTTAAAGTATATCTCAGCTCATAATACTACTAAGATTTTAAAATAACTTATAGACATGGCTTCATTAAATTTTAATGGGAAGTAAATTTCATTGCAACCAAACTCTCCCATACTCCACACCACCCTCCAAGCCCCACCCCTGGGGAAATTTCTCTGTAGCAAGGAAGAGCACATCTTCAGACTTCTTCCTTTCCATTTTTAGGGATTTGTGTGGTAGCGGGCCCTCTTTAGAATTGGGTGATCTTAATGACAAAGCTCTAACTTCAAAGCTTCTGCCATTTTTCTGTGGGACTGAAGTGGGGGACCTAGAGTAGAAGGTCCATCTGTTCCTGTGTTTAGCTGAACACTTTGATCAGATGATGGTAATGCAAAGATAAGCCTGGAATTTTGCTTGGGGTAAAGGGGAAAAATCTGCACTGATCCACAACAAAGTAATGGGGTTAGGAGTGTGTAGGCCTGCAGTTAGGGGAAAAACATGATGAAGATGAGCTCTACAGAACAGGTTACTGAGGAAGCCAAAACAACAGTTTATCTAATTTTGTTTGTTTTGTTCTTTTTATGCAGAGGACCACGTAATCACAGGCCCCTGATTCAGGTGCAGTGGGGGCACGGAAAGGGACCTGGCTGTTTCCAGTGTGGGCCTCTGGGGTGTCTGCAGGACCCCTGTTACTTCCAACACACCCCTCTTGCCCTGGGTGCTACCAGGTCCTTCCTCAGCTTGGGGAGCCAACTGAGTGCAGCTTTTGTTTTTTCAGGTGACAGCTCTGGACCCCATGAGGGTTACAAATCTGGAACACTTCACGAATTTGCCTGTCATCCTTCCGCAGGGGCCATGCTAATCTTCTTTGTATCATTCCAATGTTAGTATATGTACTGCCAAAGCGAGCACCAGTTTATCTAATTTTTAAAAATTAAATAGATACATACATACATACATGAAACAGATGTCCTTCACTTTAGTCAAACATTATGCTCAAAGGGATTTTTAAAATCAAGTCATTTTTTTGGACATTTGGGGCATTCCTATTTCATGGTAAAAACTTATACGGTGAATGACCAATCACCCTGTATCTATATTATTTTTTATTAGACTAGGTTTCCTTTTAGGTTTTCTTTAAGTGAGGAACCCCCAATACAAATGCTTTTTTGTATTTATACATTCATATATGATCTAGTTTAATTTTCATTTAATTTAATTAACATTTGCATTAAATGTTAACTTCAGATGTCAGTGGAGAAGATAAAGGTAGACACTAACTGTAACATTAAAAACAGTCTGTATTTTATGTCTGAACACGTAGCTGATATAGACATCTGCATGAAAAATTGCAAATTTGGATATCAAAATCAGTAGCTATGTAGAAAGTTCTATTTTTCTCATTTCTAATATTAGGAAGTTATATGGCAAATAAGAATAGTTATTAAACATGTTTGCAGTTTCTTCTAGTAATTTGAATAGTAACACAGAGAAGTATTCCTACAGGGTCTTCATTGCTGTTTATAAACTTTTTTTGGTTTCCAAACTGAGGTTTGACTATACCAGAAATCTGTTATATTATTGATAATGATTGAGCTAGACAGAATTAAATCATTTCACTAGTATAACTGGGTCTTCTAATCACTTAATTAAACTGATCTTGATTGGTTCAAAAGTGCATCCTAAAATTATTTTAAAGATTACATCATTTGTCAAATTCTCTATATTACCTAAGACATTCAGTGATGAAATTAATCCTCCTACATTTACCATTCTAAAATGAAATTGAATGTATTTCCATTTTTTCTTAGTGATATTGAAGATGTACAAATCAAAAAAAGAGATGGTAAATTTGTCCCAAATAAAAATGTGAAACTAATCCAAAAGTTTAAACAAAATATTTCATAGATAGTATGGAATAAATAAAATACTAGAAATATAAGAGAAAGTGAAAAGAAATTATTATATCCAAAACTTTGTCTCATTTGTACATAATTGAGTATTATATTGTTGTTGTTGTTGTTATTTGCTCTTATTAAAAAAGAAATTATTGTATTTGGGATTTTGTCTCATTCTTACATAATACAGGCTTATTGTGGTTTCTATTGCTATTTGTTCCTATCAATTTTTACTTAAACCTACTGGAGAGGTTGTAGCATTTTTGATCACACAATAATGAAAAGGTCACCAAATGATACTGAGGATCTCAAGTTCACCAACCAGCTGGGTGACTTGGGCAAGTCACCTTGCCTCTCTGCGTCTCAGTGGTCTTCCCTGGAGAATAAAAAATGGCAATATATATTCTCTAAGTTTCCTTTCCAAAATTACAAAATTTCTACTTAAAAATCCTGTGACTTGGGCGCCTGGGTGGCTCAGTTGGTTAAACAACTGCTTTCGGCTCAGGTCATGATCCTGGAGTCCCGGGATCGAGTCCCGCATCGGGCTCCCTGCTCGGCAGGGAGTCTGCTTCTCCCTCTGACCCTCCTCCCTCTCATGCTCCCTGTCTCTCATTCTCTCTGTCTCAAATAAATAAATAAAATCTTTAAAAAAAAAAAAAGGAAAGAAAAAAATCCTGTGACTCTGCCCTCAAACATTAAAACGTAAAAGCAGGTACTTTAAATGACCCAACAACCTGTATGTGGTTAAGATGGTGAATATGACTTCAGCAGCCCTTTTTCAGTTCGGTTTCATCAGATAAAAATCTCAATTTTTTTTTCTTTAATCAAAACTTGGTAAGAATTCAGAATAAATGTTAATGTAACAGAGTTCTTAGGAGGAAATGTTCCATATTTTGAAGAAACTTATTACAAATTCCATCTTAACACCAGAGCAATGGATTTGTTACCTAGTCACCAATGATAGAAATTACATACTTTACCAATTTGATTTAAAAATAATATGTCAACTTGGGGGCGCCTGCGTAGCTCAGTCAGTTAAGCGTTGGACTCTTGGTTTTGGCTCAGGTCATGATCTCAGAGTCCTGAGATAGAGTTTTGCATTGGGCTCTGCCTAGATGTGGAGTCTGCTTAAGATTCTCTCTCTCCCTCTCCCTCTGCTCCTCCTCCCACTTGAGAGCTCTCTCTCTCTCTCTCAAATAAGTAAATAAACAAATATTTAAGAGTCACAGACCTGTACCCCTGAAACAAATAATACATTATATGTTAATAATAAAAAATAAATCTTAAAAAAACATAAAATAAAAATAATATGTCAACTTAAAAATTTGCAAGAGGGGGTGTAGTTTTTCAAAATTATTTCAGGAAATACACTAAAAAAAAAAAAAAAAATGTGAAGACTGCTGCCCCAAACAGTCTTATTTTGTTCAGTGCTTTAATCCTAATCCCAAACATAATACTAAATCCTCAATAAACTGAGTAAATCCTCAATAAATCCTGAAGAAAAGTACTGGGAAACAAAGGGGACTTTGGCGAAATCTCCCAGATGAGTAAATCCTTGTTTATTCTTTGCCACCTGGTATACAAGCTGACCCTCAAAAGTTGGTAGCCATTTTGATATTCTATGAGTCTCTTGTGTTTGAGACGATATATTTTCCCACCATTTTGTTTACCCCTCCACACACACACACACACACACAGACACTAATGAGGAAGAAAGTCCTTGACTAAGCATGTCATCCAATCCTTTATCACAGTGTCCTCAAAGCTCTGTAGCCAAGGCATGGTGGTTTAGAAGTCTGGAACTCAGTCCTTTTCCTCTAGCTGAAGAAAGGAAGAGGATACAAAAATAGGGCTCTGCAGGATAGAGTGAAATGTTGGGTAAATGTGAGGCAGTTAGAAAAATAATTATTTTTCCTTGTGAATTTATGTGGATGAATTCCAGGCGCCCATAAATTCCAGAGCAATCCTTTAATATTTGTGTGTTCATACAATTATATCTAAAAAGTATGTATTAGTAGATATGTTGATGGGTTTTCTTTTACAGTGAACAAGCAATTGAAAGGAATTTTCAAAAAATAAGATGTTTGTTTCTTTTTTTTTAATATTTTATTTATTTATTTATTTGACAGAGAGAGAGAGCACAAGCAGGGGCGGGGTGGAGAGGGAGAAGCAGGCTCCCTGCTGAGCAGGGAGCCCGATGTGGGACTCGATCCCAGGACCCCGGGATCACGACCTGAGCTGACGGCAGATGCTTAACCATCTGAGCCACCCAGGTGCCTTAAGATGTTTGTTTCTTAAGCCAGTATTTTTCCAGCTATAAATCCTCTAGAATTAAAGGTCATTTTTTTTTCTGCTTTAAAAGTGCTGTCTTACTCAAGTCTAGGGAAGAAAAGGCAAAAAGCAAAGTCTTAATTCATGGATGAGCATCTTTAAAAAATTAATTTCCTCAATGCAGTGCATCTTTAGTAATAATAGCATGTGGCTTTATCCTTAAAAACAAAAAAAAAACAAAAAAAAAACAAATATTTCCCTAACAATTTTGCTTTTTGTAATTTGTCTGGCAGAAAAAAAAAATCATATGACTACATAAAGATGTTCAAAGATACACGCTGCAGAAAAAAAAAAAAAACAGAAAAATTGTGGAAAAAAGCTTAACAGTGGGGTATTGGATAAACACATTAAAGAACTTTTATAGATGGTATAATATGCAGTTATTTAAAAGGATAAGATAGGGCGCCTGGGTGGCTCAGTTGGTTAAGCATCTGTCTTCGGCTCAGGTTATGATCCTAGGGTCCTGGGATCAAGTCCCACGTCCAACTCCTTGCTCAGCAGAGAGTCTTCTTCTCCCTTTCCCTCTGCCTTCCCCCCTGCTCGTGCTCTGTCTCTGTCTCACTCTCTCTGTAAAATAAATAAATAAAATCTTAATAAAAATAAAAGAAGAATAAGATAGAACTATGTTTGCTGACATTAAAATATGTTAAAGTAATTAAAGAAACAAATCGAAGAAGAGTGTAAATAATACAGCTCTATTTTTGTTAATAAATAAACATGCAAACATAGAAGTCTATGTGTACAGAAAAACATGGAAGAATGAATACTAAGCCATTAATTATACTTACATTTGGGTAGTGGAATTGGAGTCAGCTTGGGAGAAAATTACAACTTTTATGTGTTCCTATATGTAAATCTTTACTGTGAACAAGTGTCATTCTTGTAACTTAAAAATGCCCAAAATCACTCACAAAAAGCATAATAAAGTTAAAAATATAATTGTTGGAAAGAAGGAATACATTTATTATTCTTTATAGATTATTTTAACTAGAAAAACCCAAGAATTAATTGAAAATTATTAAAATTAATAAGAGTTTAATAAAGTAGCTGTTTATAAGATATATAATCCTCTAAAATATCTTACCAATCTTCTAATCATAACCAGCTAAAAAGTATAATGTACAAAGTGTAAATGATCAAGAATAATATTTTTGACTTTCTTTTTCCACTATCCATTCCACGGTTTCTTTGTCCCTATCCAGAACCTCATCTAGTTTTCTTTTCCTGGTTGAATGACCCAAACTCCATTCCTGAAGGGTTTGAATCCTCAGTGATCCTGACTTAATGTGAGCGCTATAATTTTCCATCGACTTTACTCTGGGACATGAGAGTACTAAAAGACAGCCCAGAGAATCCCCTAGCTTCCACATATAGGCCTTCAACTGTTAAGCAGTAACCCAATTTCCTCTTGGTAATTAGTATAAATCACCCTAGCCCTTGGACTAATTCCCTTCTTTTTCTTTTGGCTAAGTGGCATGAGGATTCCAAATTGGCCAGGTGGCAATCTTATGTTCCAATTCAACACAACTATTATTGTAGTCCCAGTAGACTATTCTTCCCTTGGAAAGCAAGACCCCCAAACCAGCAGATCTTTAAAGTACAGGGATAAGAAGCAAAAATTCTGCAAGTAGATTATAAACCGAAAAACAGTAAGCTATTAATTAGCCCAAGTGTTAAGTGAACGAACAGAATAAAAGATATATACATTCTAAGTGATACACTAGAGAAAAAAAATTGGAACCATGCAATGAGATCAGGATATTATAATAAAAGGATATTCAAAGAATAATCAGAAAAGAGATCTTGGAAATTAAAAATAAAATAGAAGAAAAAAATTTAATTTACTAGAAGAGAATGAAGATAAAGGTCCTGGGAATCTCGCAAAAAGCAAAACAAGAAAATTAAAAGGCAGAAAATAAGAGAGAAAAGATAATAAAATTAGAGGACCAGTCCAAAAGTCCATCATCCAATTGATAAAATTCCAGAAAAAAAGAGATAGAGAGAGAAAGGGAAACAATGGAAAATATTTAACAAAATATTTTTTTTAATTTCCAGAATTAAAGAATGTGAGTTTCTTAACTGAAATGGCCCACTGAATGCCCTTTACAGTAAAAGAAAATAGATCCACCCCAAAGTTCATCATCAATTATTGCAGAAATTTGAAACAAAGAAAAGATCCTAGAAGCTTCCAGAGGGAGAGAAAAAGTCACATACAAAAGATGAGGTAAAACAATTTCACTAGCAACACTCAAAGTTATAAGCAACTAGAGAAGTGCTTTCAAGATGGTAAAGGAAAATTATTTAATCCAGAACTAAATATCCAGCCAAACTATCAGTTAAGTGCAAGGATAAAACAAAGATATTTCCAGGCATATAAGATTTTGAAATTTACCTCCCATGCACCTTCTTCTGGAAGCTTGTGGAAGCTTCTGGAAGCTGTGTTTCATCAACAAAAGAAGGAATGGGATCCAATAAAAGACAGGTGATAAGAATGTCCAGGATGTGGCTCTAACAGCAAGTGGGGATGGCAACCAATCTATATTGGAATAGTTAAGAATACTCTAGAACAGACTTTTCCATTAAAGTGAAACTGATAGACAATTTGGCATGTCTGAATAACTTGAGAGATTTTAACAGTGACAGGGAATCTATGGTTTAATTAGAAATAGCACATGAAAAATTAAGCACATTTATTAACTTGAAGGGAACAGAAAGTAGTGTAGGAAAAAAAAACAGTAATACCTAACAAATTATATAATTTCCAAAAGATAAGATTAAGCATTGCACATTTAAAAAGTATTGAGAAGATAAAATAGTAAGGCATTTTTGTACATAAGGAAAAGATGATTAATTTAGATTTTTAGATCTAATAAAAAAGAGATGGTACAGCATGATTTCAAAGAAAAAAATGCTACTCCTTCAAGTAGTTAAACCGGTGGACTCCAAACCTATCACCATAACAGATTCCTGATTGAAATGAGAGAGGTCACAAATGGAACCCCTGGTTGAGTGGATCAATCAGGCTTTGACAGGAAGCAAGCGGCAGACTCCAGGAAGGTTTAGAGAAGGGCTTATATGTGAGGTATAGGCAGGTATAGGGAAAACATAAAGAAGAATGAGATGCCTCTGGGCTAGTAAGAGCAGGTGTTACAACATGTACACATAAAGAAACAAGAGGAGGAAGCTAAACCCAGTGGGAAAGAGTGTTGGAAATGTCACCTTGAGACGGGTGTGACCTTTGGCCTTTGGTGGCAGTTATGCACCCAGCTCCAAGGCAACTCTACAGGAGGAAGCAGGGAAATAGAGGACCGGACCTCACTGTGCTCCTTCGCTCTGACCCCCTGCAGGGACTACTCTTGGGATAAATCCAGTTGGGAACCAGAGGTGAAATGAACCTGTTAAAGGCGTGTACATGGGTCTGCCTCTGAGGCAGAGAACTAGGCACAGAAGGGCGAAGAGCGGTTGCAGGTAGGGACGGAAGGCATCTGGCTCAGTGAACAGGGCACACGCTATTCCACGTGGTTGCTTTTATCCCACTTGGTACAGCTAGTTGCCACATTAAGGCAATATTTCATGCCTATGAAAAATTATACACTTCATTTTAGTGTATTTCAAATATGAGGCCAAATAATAATAAGAAGAATGATAATGATAATGAATCAAACTTTCTCAACAAACACTTGAGTGAAGCATTCTTTGGACACATTCTGATCCATTTGAAAATAAAGAAAAATATTTATGAAGATAATTAATTCATTGCATTTTGCATGTGACCATAGGCAGAGAGGATAATGCAATGGAGGGAAGGGCCGTGACCAAAAGAAATTTTGGAAATGCGTTTGAAGGGCCAGCATTAATATCATTTGAGGGGAGGGGTGATTATTTGATTTCTTTTTTGCAATGGGATTGAATAGATGGAAGAAACACTCAGGATATGGGGCAGATAATCCTTATAAAATTACCTGCAATGGAAAAAGGTGTTTCCTGATTCTGAAACACAATGGAGATCTGATCCTAGCTTTAAAAATGTATCTCATCCACAAGTCTGTTACCATACATCAATGTCCTTCGCCACGGATTCATTGATCACACACTCAATGCCAGGCACCATTCTAGGGGCTGTTGATGCCACGATCTATAAAATAACATTGCCGCAGCCCTCGTGAAAGCTTTGGTCAGACAAATCTTGTGCAGAAGTCCATTACACTTACATAGAAGATAGCAGATGAATGATTGTAAGAGCAGAGGTGCTCTAGTTTAATTAGGTGCAGGGAGCTTGGAACCCTCTGTGCTTCCCCGTTCTTTCTGTTGTTTGGATCCCAGTATATCAGTATAAAGCTACTATCCTTGTAAGCTTCAGAGTATTAGCATCTCAGGGGTAAGGAACAGCAGTATCTACTGGAAGGATTAGGCTCAAGGAAATTCCAGAAAGACGTTTGCCCATAATTGTCACTTAAAACTTTTAGAGAACTATTTACATTATTAAGTTTTAGAATACTCTTGTTTTATGATCCATTCATTCATTCAATAAATGAGTGCCTTCTGTTTGCAAAGCACTGAGAATCTATGTTGAAAAGACAAAAGTTCCTGACCTTTTGTGATGTCCATTCTTGCCGGGAAGATAGATTTTAAACACTTAATTACATAATTGGTTATTTAATTACAGCTGTGGGTTAAAAAGCTAACATCATATGTTCCAAGCCAAAAGCTCTTCCTTGTTCCTTGTTTAAACAGAATCCATTTAGAACACAAATACATGCTTTCTCTGAGTGTGTGTGTGTGTGTGTGTAAAGTTTGATATTATTCAGGCTTACTTATTCTGGGAATAATTTAAAATATTTTTAAAGATTTTATTTATTTATTTATTTGACAGAGAGAGAGAGAGAATGAGCACAAGCAGGGGGAGTGGCAGGCAGAGGGAGAGGGAGAAGCAGGCTCCCCGCTGAGCAAGGAGCCTGACGCGGGGCTCGATCCCAGGACCCTGAGATCATGACCTGAGCCAGAGGCAGACGCTTAACCAACTGAGCCACCCAAGAGCCCCTGGGAATAATTTAAACTTTTAATGAAAGGGTGTAAATTAAATGAAATGTCCCCAGACCTCAGATTTACTTTTAGGAGTAACAGTCAGAATGTAATTAAAAAAAGAAAAAAAAAATCATACTTGTGATGGGTGCCATGAAGGGCAAGTACAGGATGTTTTGAGAGTGTGGGGCTGGGATGGCCTCCTTGAGGAAGTGACATTGGCAAAGATTACCGTTTGGTTGATGGGAATTAATTAGTCCAGGGATTGTAAACTCAAATTCTTTTGTGGGGTGAGGGGCAGACAGGTAACACAAATGTGTGCATCTGGCAGGGGATAAGACTGAAAGAAATATTAAGGCCCAAGGTAGACTGGGGGAAGTCTACTGGCCTTAAGGCATTCAAATTCAAACTTTAAAAATGTATTTTGTTTGGGCCGGCCAAACAAAAGAGGTCTGCAGCCAAAGACAGCAGAAGAGCTGGCACTCTTCTCCTGCCCCGACAATTCAGGCAGGGGGAGCAGCAGGTGCAAGAGCCCTGAGGCAGGAGGCAGCCATCTGTTTTGATGAGCTGAAAGAGCAATGGTGGTGGAGGGCAGAAGCCAAAGGACAGAGAGGCTCCGAGGGGCAGGTGGGAGGAGGAGAGCCACAACACTCAGCCTCATCTGCAGGTGGGGGCTGAGGTCTTTGCTCCGAGTATCCTTGGAGGCATTGAAGGGTTTTAAGCAGAGAAGTGAATGAATTAGACTTGCATTTTTCAAAGCTCATGGGCAGCAATGTAGGAAAGAATTAAAAACAGACAGTTAGCAAGCTGCTGTGGTGGTTCCCCATTTTTCCTTTGGATTTTTTTAAGCCACATTGTTTAAATAACTGTTCGTGTTCATGCAGTCTTACCCTGGTATTCCTCACTCTAGACAACCAAGCTGGACACTTCCTTCTTGGTCGTGACGGTTGACAAAGAAATTACAGGTATCTGTGCCGTGGAATGTAAAGCCTGAAATGAAAACCTCACAGCCCATATATAGAATCATCTATCTGCTGGCAGATGTGGCCTTTCGATCACTCTCCCAAACCCTTATGGGTAATACGGTCTCTAACCCCCAGAAATTCACATGACTGGGGAGAGAGATCCTTAAGCCAGTAAATATTAAAAACCCTGTGGTGCCAATAATGCGGACGTTAAATCCCAGGTATTATGGGAGCACCAAGAACATAACCTGCCCCACGTGGAAAATCAGATGGGGCTTCACATGTATATCTAAAACTTATTGCTGGATTTATCATTTGGTTCAGTATTTAAAAAGTAATTCTTATTTAGAGATTCTCTCATGTAGACTTTTGTCAGGTAACAGACATAAATGAATACAATTATATGACTTGTGTGAATAAATAATTCGTGACATTGGTTGGCCCACTCTCTTGGTGGCCCCACTCTTGGTTCTCAAAGACCAAGGAGAAGGGAAGTGCTGTAAGTCAGCAAGTCTCCATGATGTTTATTGCAAGGTGCAAACTTGAAGATAGGAAAAAATTGAGTAAGCCAGACACATTTGCTTCTCCTTTTAAAAAACGGAAATGACAAACTCTTTCAACTTTCACACACAGCCCAACATGATGTATTTATATTTTTGTTGTTATTGTACAAGACAAATGGAGTGAGCATCTGATGTTAGAATTAATGCACTTTTTCCCCAACTTATATGTTTATTGGCATATTTAGGCTCAAAATAATTTCTTTCCTCTTTCTCTGCTTATGACTTGTATAAAACATGGTCATATGACATTAAAGTTACAAATAAAACACTGGGATTAAATGTCATTCCCTTAGTAAAAATGGTCTCCCTTGATGTAGTAATCATTCCTTGTATGATGTTTCTAAATCTAGATTCCAAACTCTCTAGGCTTGTATTAAGGTTTCACACTATAGTTATTTTGTCCTTAGATAACTGACACAAAATCTTGTGGTGTTGGAAAACAGCGCATGCAAGGGTCATTTATTTCTGCTTATGATTGAGGGAAGGGGTCTATGCTGCAATCTCTGGGGAAGAGGAAGACTTACAGTGTTCTGCAGAGTGAATGGAGGACATGGAAGTTTCTTTAACACAAGCATTTGCCTCTATGTTCCCATGAATAAAAGTGAAGCATAGCTGTGGGACAGCAGATCAGTCCAGAAGTCAATCAGGCAAGGTTGGCATCATCATGCTGATTAATTGATTTTTCAGGATGTTGATCTAATATCTTTATTGCTCAATGAATTTATTTATTCAAGAGTATTCATGAATAAATGCCTCAAAAGCATCTTTCAATTGGTATTTCTTCCCACATGGCTATCATATGTCTCTTAAACAAAAGGCAAACTTTGAGAAGAGCTGACTAAGATGAAAGTTCTCCTTTCCACTCTTAGAGGCCTGTATATTTAATATGGCAAACACATCATGAGGAAAGCAGATGGTAGAGTGGAAGGAACCAGAAGCACTAGCTTTGAATCCCACACTTACCTGCTACTCATGAGTCCTAGCCAGCAGCTATGGTTGGGTGACAGGAGAATGAGACAAGAAGCTTTCCCCCAGTTAGATCTGGACAGATGCTAGAGTCACACTCCAGTGGACTAAGGTTGAGAGCAGAGCTGCAGGCCCGTGGGGGCACCCAGACTAGTGTATATTCAAATGGCAGCTGTAGGGGAGAGGAGAGTATTGTTGGGATAGAAGTTTAAGTTTACAGTGTGACTCAGGCAGCCAGGTATTAATAGCTCAGCCCACGCACACCAGGTCCTACCTGGGGAGGACAGAGGCTGCCAGGGTATTCTCTGCCCTGAAAGGACTTGGATCAGTGTCTCTCTGAACTTAGGTATCTATGGTAGGTATCTACCAGTAAAGTTCAAATTCCTTAGCTTGACACCAAAGTACTCTGGAGATCTCATGCTAGTAGAACTTACTCCTCCCACCTTCAGATGTGTGCTCTATCTACATCATAGCTAGACAGCAAGTTTATGGGTCCAGAAAGTACTCAGCACTTTTCCAGGGCCATTTCCTTGCTCACACTGCTCCTACCACCTGGGGTACCCCACCTACCCCCACCCATCATTACTTGTCCAAACCCTCAGCTCCTTCAGAGCCCAGGGCAAAAAGCATCCCCTCCTGGGAAGACTCTCAGACAAGATCTTACTGTCCTCAGAAATCTCACTGCACTTCCTTTGTATTTCACATTTGCCACTTTGTATTTTGCATCAGTTATTTGTATCTGTGGCTGACTCTCCTTTACGGGACCAGAAGCCCCTGGGAGAGTGGTCAAGTCCTCATGCATTTTTGTATTAACCACAGTACCCGGGCTCAGTGCCTTCAATAAAGTGGTTGCCCAATAAATGCCTATTGAGTTGGTCACTGGCTATATTGCTGCCTTGCCTGTTCTACTGAAAGTGAATAAGTAACCATAATTTAATGGCTCATATTGGAGAAGAAGAACAAGAGTGGAGAAGGCAAACCATTATACTGCAAAGCATAAACAATGACACCTGCGTGTGTGTTTTTAAACTGATACAAAAACATATTTCCAAATAATATTGCTCCTACAGGTAACAATAGACCTATTTATTATTAACTGCCACACAGATTTTCTGTAAACTTCAAAGGAATAAAAGGAATGAGGTGAATAGAGGGCTTGAGGTTAGGAATTTCAGACTTCCCCTGGGAGTGGGTGTGCAGAGAAACAAGAAAGCCGGATTCCCTCCTGCAGTGGAAGTGCGTCCCTATGAGTGTACACGGATGCATTGTTTCATGACTTTAGACATTCCTGCTTCACTGAGAGCAAAGGAGGGAGAGACTACAGGAGGGGGTGCCTACTTCACCCCCTCCATGGGCCACAACCAGGACTGTTCCCTCTCTTCCTCTCTCGGTTTCCTTTACAGCACAGGATGCTCTGCCATGAATCCTACCTTCAATGGAGAGGAAAGCAAAGGGGCGTTGAGATGTAGGTCAGGAGAAATTCACCCTGTCAGTCAAGCTAATCATGAGGTCTAACTGGTTGGTTTCATTGATCTGGGTTTTGTGATTGGGATAAAGTACCTTGTATGACTGTGCAAGACTGATTTTCATTCTGGAAATGAACCCATTTTCCTCACCTGTTGTGTTGTCAAAGTTCCCATGGCTCTTGCCCTCAGGAGGGGTTGGGTGCCCTTGAGAGGTTGTGAAAGTCGAGCTGGCTCCCATAGCTACCGAGACAACCAGAAGCTCAGAAAGTGGAGCCTTCACGCTCCTGCCAGAGGGAGCACCAGGACAGTGCTCAAGCTTTTCAAGTCCCTCCACGTGCTCACATTCTATGACCCAACTACCACCCCGATGGAAGAGATTGCCTTTGCAACAGTCTAGGTCACTTGACCCTGGCTCACATGAGGAGAGAGTAGGGCCTTGGAGAGGCAAACAGATCTTCATTATTTCATATGAGGAAAATGTTGCCTATTGAGTAAAGGCCAGGGATTCAAAACATAAATGGAATCACAGGCAATTTAAATGAGATAATCGAAAGTATAAGTTTAATTCAATTAAGTTAATCAAATCCCATGCATTTTCATTTTAAAACTCCATTTTCATTAAATCCAGTTACTCCCCTCTATGACTTCAGCTTTAAATGAATGTCAGCAATGATTACAATGAATCCCTCCCTCCTGCCCTCCTCACCCCCCCCCCCCCCCCCACCGGCTTTCAAGGTAAAGATGCAGGTGTTTGCAGCTACCAAATGCAAGTGCCTCCCAATCAACATAGGGGCAGACACTAGCTAAGGACACCATCTAAATGAATGCACTTGAAAATACTGAGTTTCCTAGGGAGGAGTTAAGATGGCAGAGAAGTAGGGGGACCCTACGTTTGTCTTGTCCCTCGAATACAACAAAAATACTGAGTTTCTTTTGTTCTTTCTGCCCTCTTGCTCATCTTGCCCCCTTGCCCTCCAGAAAAAGATTTACATACATGTGTTCCTCAGACTTTCCAAGGGATTAGCAATTTAGCTCTCATAATTTCTTCACATTTATCTTTCACCAACATCAGAAGCTAACAATTCAACTCCTAAAACTCATTCCATCGAATTGACTGATGCAACATTAGGGAGAAAGGACATACTACTGCCCCCTCTCAGCTGTCTGGGCGGGTGTCCAACCTCCTCCCCATCAAAGGGAACCTGGTGGGATTATTCTCTCAGGCGGTCACTGTCCTCTGAGGCCAAATCAGCCTTTCCCTTCCCTGCTATTGCTCTCATGGACGTTATTCACCTTCTTATGAAAGGAGATCAGCATCTGTGGCTAGATGGAAGTGCTTCAGCTAGCTCTGTGGGCATAGGTCTGCTTCAGATCAAAGTCCCCACAATCAATCAAGTGCAACCTAACCACAAAAACATCGCAGTGGATTTTGTTACACTTGTTGGACTTGATGAGACTAAATTCTCTACGGCTTTGAGGTTAGGAGTTCTATGGACAAATTGAGAAAACAAGCTTTCACTAGCAATCTTACCGACTGAATATCTTGTTGAATTCTGTTTTCAAAACAGTATACAAATATGAATTTGGGGATTGTTGCTACTACTTCACCATTGTGTGATGGGAGATCTTCTGTCTGTCTTTTTGGAGTATTGAGTCCTAGAATTCCACTCCAGTCACTTAAATGGTGAAATACAGTCAAATTCCCAGAAAAACCTCAAACCAAGACCAATGCCTCCATAAATGACTGAACTGTTAGGATTTGTCAAATCAAAAGCTTTGTTGTCATTGGTGGTGGTTGATTTTAATACAACTGACTCTTTGTAAATGTTGTATCATAAAACTAGCAGTGATTCTTAACTCTGGCTACACTTAGAATCAGCTGGAAGCTTTGGAACATGTGATGCTAAGGTTTTGAATGGGATGCTAAGGCCCTACCCAAGACCAATTGAATCAAACTCTCTCTGGTAACAGGGCCCGGGTGTTGGAATTTCTCACAGCTCTCTGGATGACTCTAATATGCAGCAAGAGATGAAAATCACCAAGCTATAGCCTGAAATGCAAATTTAAGAGGTAGAAAACAGAAAAAAAAGAACTAATCTTTTAATTAACTAAACTCTTAATCATCTTAATTAACTCAACTCTATCGTAGGCACTTCAAATAAAATCCTAGATGTCCAAGTCCCCTAATTGCTGTTTGGGGGACAAAAAGAGAGCCAAAGAATTTTATTTGTGCTGACTGTATGATGTAAAACAGTAGGCCTTCATTCCAAGGGATCTCTTCAGATAGCTTTTCTGAAGACTTGATGACAGGAAAACAGTGGAGATCCCTGACTCAAGGTGGTTCCAGGAGCAAGGCTGCCCTGCTCCCTCATCTACACGTATGGGAAGCAGGAGTGTCTGGGTCTATGTTCCCAGTAAAGTCCTTCACTGATTCACAGGGAAGAAACAGGCCATCCCTTAGCCCTGCAGGAGTAAATACTTCATTAATTTTTTATTTTTTTATTTTAGAGAAAGGGAGCATGAGCAGGGGGAGGGGCAGAGGGAGAGAGAGAATCTCAAGCAGACTCCCCACTGAGTACAGAGCCCGACACAGGGATCGATCTCACGACCATAAGATCATGACCTGAGCTGAAATCAAGGCTGAGACGCTCAACCGACTGAGACTCCCAGGTGCCCCAGGAGTAAATACTTTAAAGAGATAAGTGAAGTCTTCCATACCTAGAAGACAATATTCTTTTATCCGCTGTCCTTCCATTGTTCAAGAGAGCTCCATTAATCAGCAGGAATTGGAACTCTCTAGAAGTGACTAAGGCCTTCCCTTAACCTAAGATGACTCCACTTTCGGAAGCTCCACTGTGGCCAGCGGGGCTATGGTCCCAAATGATTTCTGTTTCCAGGAAAGGATTGAATCATGCCCACAGGATTTAGCTGAGGAGTTACTATTATTTTATATTTCCAGAGACTTCTCTGTAAAGTTGATTTCATTCATCACCATAACTGTAAACATTGATTTTCAGAAATGATAGGATATCTGAAGGTTAACAAACATTTGCAGTATATATATCTAATGTCTCATTGTTCTGGCATTGTTTTGAGTAACTCAAGCTTCACTGTATATTGCTGCCAGAGAGGAAATGGTCCCTATTGAGGCCCAAAGTCCAGAAGGTGGTGGCTCTCAGACTCTAGGGCACTTCAAAATCACCTCTTGAATTTGAATTTTAAAGACATACCCCAGGTGCCTTGAATTAGTAGACAGTCCTCAGACCCCAGAGGTAAGAGATGACTACAGGGACCCTCTTTGTGTGTTTTCAGCACAAGGACAATGACTACAGTATCAGTTACATCTGACAATGGTCTCCTGAAAATAAATAGGATTCTTTTAGTCCAGACCTTATTATTAATGTTTACAATATGAATAAGATTCTGAGGCCTTACAGCCCAGCTTAAGTCTCTAAAGGAAACAGTAAGAAAACCATCATCTTCAACTGAAGGATACCTACGAGGCCCTTCCATCACAACTGAAAATTCCTATCTCTGCTCCAATTCCCCACCTTCCCCCAATCAAGTATTCCCCATCAGCCTCCTTGGCTACATGATAGGGAAGTGTAGCAATATCTGGTGTTGTTAACATTTGGATCTTGATCTTTATGTTTGGATCTATTTTTGTAATCTGCATTTTAAAAACCTGTGTCTATACATAACCCAGTTTAACTTAATGAAAATTATTATGATTGCTGCTGTTGTCGTGATTGACTTCAATGTCGATTTTATGGAGAAAAGAGGCACCCAGCTTTGGTTGGCTGGCACATAAGGAAGCTAAAATAGAAGTATTTGTGGATTGTCTATTTGTCAAATAAGGGATTTGACTAAATGTTTCACCTGGCAGGTGAAGGTTCTCGATTGAGACGAGGGACTGCAGAGGAAGTTTAGTGCTCAATTGTGGGAAAGGTCAGAGGGGTAAAGAAACAAATGGTGGTGGTGAAGAAAGTGTTTATAAAGGAAGCAGTTATCTGTGAAGTAGATAGACTTCAACAGAGTGCAAGGGTGTCCCCAGAAAAACCTCAAACCAAGAAGGCTGCTTTTCATAATGGAGGAGGAAATAGAATGGGGTCCGTGAAAGCCAACCATGGGTCACTTGCGGGACAGGAGGAAGATGGCCTCCTTCAATACATCCCTGGGCTGGGGGAAGTAGGTTTGGAGAGATAGAGAAATAGAGACAGAGACAGAGATGGAGATATGAAAGAAGAGAGAGAAAGTGAGAGAGAGAGGTAAGGAAGGTACATAAAACAAGGCTTCCAGGGGCGCCTGGGTGGCTCAGTTGGTTGAGCAGCCAACTCTTGGTTTTGGCTCAGGTCATGATCTCTGGGTGGTGAGATCAAGCCCTGTATCAGGCTCCAAGATCAGCAGGGAGTCTGCTTGAGGATTCTCTTTCCCTCTCCATCTGCCCCTCCCCCAGGTCACATGCTCTCTCTCTCTCTTTCTCTCTCTCTCAAATAAATAAATAAATCTTTAAAAAAAAGATACAAACAAAAGAAAAAAACAAGGCTTCCAAAGAGAGATAGCTGTATTTATTGTGAGCTCTTACCACAGGCACTAACAGTCACATGAGGCCAGAATAGCGCAACCTGCACTTTGAGATAAAGCACAGAAAGGTTAAATACCTTGCCCAAAGTGCTACTAAAGCTAAAATTCTAATAAACCAGGCAGTCTGACTCCAGAAACTGCAGAGTTAACTCCTCTGCTTTAGAACTGGGGAAAAAAAAAAATAGTTCACAGAGTAGGAATGCCCTATCTTATGTACATCTTTATTGACCCCTCCTATCAAACTTATAATCATACCTAGGACACAAACAGAAAATTTTAAAATTGGAAATAGGCTAGTTTTTGGGCGCCTGGGTGGCTCAGTTGGTTAAGCGACTGCCTTCGGCTCAGGTCATGATCCTGGAGTCCCAGGATCGAGTCCTGCATCGGGCTCCCTGCTCGGCAGGGAGTCTCCTTCTCCCTCTGACCCTAACCCCTCTCTTGTGCTCTCTCTCATTCTCTGTCTTAAATAAATAAATAAAATTAAAAAAAAAAAAAAGAAATAGGCTAGTTTTTAAAATAGGTAGACTGGGATTTGACAGGCTATTAGTTTATTAATTAAACACAAAGTAAAACAAGATAAGAGGGCTGCTTACCATATCCCAGTTATTTAAAAAAAGAGAATTGGGGCGCCTGGGTGGCTCAGTTGGTTAAGCGACTGCTTTCGGCTCAGGTCATGATCCTGGAGTCCCGGGATCGAGTCCCGCATCGGGCTCCCTGCTCAGCAGGGAGCCTGCTTCTCCCTCTGACCCTCACCCCTCTCATGTGCTCTCTCTCTCTCATTCTCTCTGTCTCAAATAAATAAATAAAATCTTAAAAAAAAAAAAAAAGAGAGAGAATAGATACCCTAACTTAAAAGGATGGTGCTCTGTTTACCCAGCCATCACCAGGAGAGTTAAAATCCCTCTATTTCTGAATGTCCTTATATTACCACAGACGGTACTAACAGATCTTGCTCTTTCACTCTAAATAAGTTATCTGTGGGGAGTTGATTTATGTGATTTTTCTCCTTACCATTTTATTCTAGAAGTTTTCAAACATACCGCAAAGTTGACAGAATTTTCCAGTGAGCCTTTGGGACACTTGGCACCTTGATTTTCAGGTGTCCACTGGTGCTGGGTTATCCAGCATATATGTTAGGAACAGCATTCTTTACTGGTCTTCAGCTTCCTGTTTGAGTCATCTCCCACTGCCCAGCATGATGCCTGTTATTAATGGAGTCATTTGGAGAGACGCTGATCCTCTACTATGCCTGAGGCAGGGTAAGTGATGAGCAACTAATCAAGGGAAGATTCCAAAGTAGCAAAACACAGGGTCTTTGTATGGTGTGCATGTTGTTACTGGTAAACTCTCTATACATACTTACGATCAACAATCACCTGGTGGTAAAAGTTTTGAAAAGCTATCAAGATATCAAGTATATCAAGCTAAGATTTCTTAGAATTCTTTTTCTCCCTTAATTTCACTCTTCCTTTGCTTTTCACCCATACTGGGTAATAGAATGGGAGGAAACTCACAGGGTGCATAAAGGGACGTTTACTCTCACATGGACTAGCTAAAGAATCCCAGTTGCACTTAAACTTCTACTCCAACAATACTTGCCCTTGTAGCAACCATTTGAGCTTGGAGGCCAAGTTCAAATTTATAGGCATCTCAGTCTTTTTCTCTTTAGAGAGCCGACATCATCAACCTCACTAAAATACGTAGACATATTTCAAGGATTACACACACCTTCAATGCAATTATTGGCTAAATATAAATAAAGATTTTTAAGGGTTGAAAGATTTTAAGGGTCTCCCCCCAAAAAGATGTGTTGAAGTCCTAATTCCCAGTAGCTCAGAATGTGCTGTATTTGGAAACAGGGTCTTTATAGATTTAAACAAGTTAAGATGAGATCCTTAGAGTGGGCCCTAATCCAACAAAACTTGTGTCCTTATAAAAGGGGGACATTTGGACGTAAGGACAGACACAAACTTTGGGAAAATGTCAAGTGAAGAAGAAGACAGAGATGAGTGATTTATCAGCAAACCTCTAGAAGCTCAGGGAGAGGATAGAACAGATTCTCCTTCACAGCCTTCAGAGGAACCAACCCTGACAACTCCTTGATCTCAGACTTCTAGCCTCCAGAATTGTGAGACAATAAATTTCTTTTGTTTAAGCCACCCAATCTGTGGTACTTTGTTACAACAGATTAAGACAGGGGTATTGGCAGGGACTCAGAGACCACTGCCTTTGAGGATATCCTACACAACACTAGAAGCAGTGGTGAGAAAAAAAATCAATTCATGAAAATCAATTGCACAAATTTCCTTCCAACTGATGTACCAGCATTCTGAAGAGCTCCTTTAAAATGTTAAAAAATATATATTCTAGAGAATTTTAGAGACCATACCTGCTGTTAACTCCTTTGGCCTTGAAATGTGGCTTATTTCAGTTTTATTGGAACATGTGAATGTGCAATGTTTTTCACGAGGATAAAAAAGTAAGTCTCACAGAATACAGATGTGTGATGGGTAAATATATTTGGGTATGCAATTCTTCATTCTCCCATTTTAGCCTGGCAACATCACTCTTCCTTTCTTCTTACAGCATATGCTTAGGATTATGTGGGAAGTAAGAGGCTAGATATTTTTTAATAGATAATTCTTCCCCCAAAACTTTTGGAGGACAGTAGAATTTAATTACCAGTTTTTCCCTACCCTCAAGCTTAGAAATCAAGTGAAAGAGAGCGATACCAACAGCCAGTTCTTCAAAACTGGAAGGCCTCATGGGTTTTACTTATTGCCAATCATTTCACAGCAATCACAGTCCTTTTAGGATGGCCCAGATACTTTGGGTTCTTTCTTCATTCCTTTCACCAAAACTGTAATTGTTGTTCAGTCTCCGTCCTCGTAATTCCTATGTGCCCAGGCCTCAAATACTGGAATTTCATTCAAAATCATTCGGCTTATGAAACAGAAAGTGGTCTTCCTCCTTGGGGCACCCTAGGATGACTGGAGTTTGACTGTGGCCCAACCAGCTGCAAAGTAGGTCACTGCAGGCTGCAATGACTATGAGGACACGCTCAAGGGAGGTCAGGGCTTCTGGTCCTCAGAGCCAGGACTGCATCACATACACACAGAGAGCCCTTTATCCCTAAATGTTACATAGACTGGGTCAAAATTCACTGATCTTCTGTGACTTTTCTACAACAGTGAAGATAATTCTAGTAATTCTTTTCTTTTATGTCTTTTTTTTATTGGATATAGAAGTATATTCCATTTGTGTATGTACATGTATACATATATAGTCTATCTAAAAATAAAGATACATTCAACATTTTGCTTTTCATTGCCATATGATTATCATCAATAGATTAATGTATCTTTATTAAGCCATGGATCCAGCACAGGACAAGTGCTATGAGGGCTGTAACAGAAGAGTAAGGAATGGTGTCTGCCCTAAAGGTAGATTTGTGTTAATTGAATAAACAAAACTACCTCTCCTCTCACACCTGAAGTACAATTATTTTCAAAACCTATGGTGAGTACTGTATAGAAGTATTTAGCTCCAAGTATAATATGAGCCCAACAAAAGAGGTTGGCTTGACTTCAACAGCCAGTACAAATTCCATCAAGGACATCAGATATGAGCTGCCCCAAAAGAGAAAATGACAAGAAGGCTGAGGGACAGGGTCTGACATATTATATTATGCAGAACACAGAACACAGAAACAAAGCCATGGAGATGAGACTGAGCATGATCTGTGTTGGGATAATTGACATGTCTCATCCAAGAAGGTTGCAAATTTGAGTGATGGTACATCACAGACAGATGTGTTTTCTGTCTTTCTTTTATTCTTTAGTTTTCTTCTTTCCTTCAACAAATACTGATTGGAAGCCTATTAGGTGCCTGGTATTCCTCAGGTACCAGGGATGAGGGACAACATCTACTGATATGCAGCCTACATTCTAGCCTGATAGATAAAATAGGAGGCTGGTAACAAAAAAGAAGGGTGGAAGGAAAGTGGAACAAAGCCTTGACATTTTGAAGAAATTAAAAGGGAGAAATTACCTGGAATTGGCAATAAGGATCAAGAACAGCTACTGCATTTTCAGGCCCAGGGGTCAATGGGGTATGGGAGAAACTGCCCCACTTGAGAAGCAGGCACAAAATCAATGTCCTGAGGGGAATGCAAAGATTCAGTTAGGTCTAGAAGATGAAGTGCACATCCTGAAAAGAGGTCAAAGACACAAGGTATATTGCTGATGACAAACAGTGATTTATAAAGCACGAGGTAGAAGTGTTTGGAGACAAGAAAGGGTAAGAAGTTGGATCAAACTCACTGCCTTGGACCAAATAGGAAAAGAAAAGTGTGTGTGTGTGTGTGTGTGCATTCACTAGTCGTTCCAAGTTGGTTAAGATAAAGGAAATCTCATTTTCTATACAGTTGTATTCTTTAGATGCATCTTCTGCTTTTCTGCAGAAGGATTAGCTCTCCTTTAAGATGGTGCACATCTCCCTTCATCATTCACCACCATCCTTTCATCATTCACCTTCCTCCATACCTTATCTGCCAGCAGTAAAGGCCCCGTTTTGAATTCCTTCCACTCTGCTAGGACAAAATTCTCTCTCCTTTTTGGGAAACCCTTCAGACTCTGGAAGCTTTCCTGTATCCATTAAAACACACACACACACACCCAAGATGCATCTGAAAGACCAGCACCAGCCAATGGACATGCTACCTCATAAGACTGGAAACAAATTCCAAAATCTTCAGGTCCTCTCTTCACCAGTGCCATGAAACTTTTTGTTTTCCACTGTTGCTGCTGGCTTTCTGAGAGTGAATAATGACTTGGAAAGAACTAAAGTGCACCTTCAGAATAGGAGTTACTGTTCCAGATACTGAAATTTTCAAATCACTCATCCATTTGACAGTAAACTATATTCCCCAAGCATGAGGCTCATACTGAGTAACCCACACAAAAGATGAGTCTGTTCTTTTCAAGCTATTATATGCACTTATCTTTTTTTTTTTTTAAAGATTTTATTTATTTATTTGACAGAGAGAGGCACAGCGAGAGAGGGAATACAAGCAGGGGGAGTGGGAGAGGGAGAAGCAGGCTTCCCGCCAAGCAGGAGCCTGATGTGGGGCTCGATCCCAGGACCCTAAGATCATGACCTGAGCCGAAGGCAGATGCTTAACAACTGAGCCACCCAGGCGCCCCTATATGCACTTATCTTATTTGGTCTTCACAAGAATCCAGTGAAATAGATAAATGTAGACACTGAAGTCGGGGAGTTAAGTCATTTGCTCACATTCACATAAAACCACAGGTAGATTTATCACAAAGTTAATGAAGATAAACATCGGGACTCTTCTCTTGCGTGGGCTCCTTCTAAGATTCTGGACAGGAAAGAGGCCCACCTATGTGTTCATGTGGTTATAAGTTTCTGTAAAATTTGTAAGAGTGAGACATTTTAATCACAATTGGCAATTAAATCACAATTGGTAAATATTACTCTTTCCACTCCAATTTGCCCTCCATGAGACTTCCCTGCATGTTGGATGACCTTGAGCATTTTTAGGATACAGCTAAGGAAAAGTTGAGTTGGGAATACATTTGGTTAAGTTTTATAGGATCCATTTATGTGGTCCATAGTCACTTGTGTGTATAGTAACTATTGCAAGACATCCCGGTGTAGTACTGGCTTGGAGGCATGCACTCTCCAACCCTCTAAACACACACACACACACACACACACCATGCCAACTCCGCTGGTTTCTACACAAAGATTGTACGGCTATGGTTGTCCTATACCATCTAGCACTGGAAGTACATGGGTATGAGAAACAAGTTTTCACATATTAAGACTGAATTATCATTCCATCATCTATAGAAAATGTTACAGAATTGTTATCTTTTGAAGAAGCAACCAAAGAGTATGCAGCCAAAAAATGTTGGGAAAACTATTATAGAAGTGTGTCAGGCTAATAAAAATATTGTGCTGCCTTCACAAATTTTGTAATATAGATTACATTTGCCAGCTTTTTAAAATTTATAATCCTGGGGCTCCTGGGTGGTTCAGTCAGTTGAGCATCTGACTCTTGATTTCTGCTCAGGTCATAATCTCAGGGGCGTGAGATCGAGCCCTGTCTCGGGCTCCCTGCTCAGTGCAGAGTTTGTTTGTCCCTCTCTCCGCTCCTCCCCGCATTCGCTCTCTCTCTCACACACAAATAAATAAATAAATAAATATTCATTTATTTAAAAATAAAATAAAATTTGTGATCCTTAGCATCTCTTTTCTCATTACAGATAATCACTTTCATACCTAATTTTGTATTTCTAATTTGTATTCTTTTTCTTAGAGAAGACCTTTGCCAAGTTGTATGAGCCCTCAACATACTTTCAAAGGAACTAAGTGTTTGAACTCCTAATCTGGGGAACGTTGCAGCCTCTCAGGTCTACCAGGCCTTTTTCACCATGTAAGAATCAGAAGTTACAGTGCAGAATCTGACCAGTGGTAATTTCCACTAAGAGCAGGTTCTCTTTTTTTTCCCTAATGACTTATCCATGCTGAACATTTTGATGCCATGAAAAAAATGGAGAAATTCCCCGATCCCCACCCCAAAACTCCACGCCGGTAGTTTTCCTTTTCCTACATGCCTCTTCATTTCCTGATGCTGGCCTGGGCTTGAAGCAAAGGTGCCTGAATCCAGCCAGAAAGGCTGTTATTACAATAGTTTTGGCCTAACAGGGGCAGGAAATACCAACAACTTTATGTGAGTTATTCCCCAATGAAGAGCCAACCTGAATGCATAAATGTGGGGCCCTTGAATATTTCAGGTGATGCGCAGATAAGATCTGGACATTTGGAAACACCTTTCCTCCTAATCCTTGGAGGCTACTGGGTAGATATGGATTCTCCACAATAAAATGCTGAAATAAAGGACTGTAATAACATTTTTTAATGCAAGCCCCTGAGAAATAACAAATAACATTTCTACTGGGAATATTTTTCCAAATACTAGCTTTAATTGTCAAACAGAAAGAAATAAGATTGCCAATAAAAACAGAGAAGATTTGGTATTATTTTTTGAGAAAAAGGATTTGTTGTCCAGTCCTTGCACAATTAATTATGTTCACTTTAATTAGGCTCCAAGGTAAAGTAAAATAATGTTACCTAGTGCATTATAATGAAGAAATAAAGGAGAGGGGGAGAAAGAGAGAGAGAAAGAGAGAGAGAGAGATTACCTATACAAACTGCCTTACCTTCCCACAAAGACCATAACCCAAATTCATAAACATATAAGGCACACCAACGATGTCATGCATCTTTCTTTCAGTGAAACACGTTACTAAGACACTGACATTTTCAATACCTGGGATATAAAGTTTGAAACTTGATCCCACATTTCAACGTTACCTTAAATCCTTGGCTTGAGAGTTTATGAAAATCTCTCTCTTACTTCCACCTTGGGCAATTTGGAAATTGATATCGTTGTTCGCAGTATTTGATGTAATTATTTTGTAGTTCTGTTTACTATGTTAGTACTAGCATTCAAGTGAAACAAACATTTTAGAATTTGCATTGGCCTTGTTGTGACATGCCTGATGAATCACCCTTGCTCTTCTAACCCACGGTTTCCCAGCATTGACACAAGGCTGTTTTTCCCCATTAATTGGAGAACCCTGTTTACACTGATTCAAATACATGTCCAGTCTGGGCTGTCTGAACTGCTTCAGGGAAGAGTGCTAAGACAAGGACTGTAGGTAGTGAATTGTCTCTCTGAAGTCTAAATAGAAGGAGAGGGTATGCGTGAGATTTTCAAAACCACTCCCTCTGCAGGACTCCTGAGTCTTTTTCTTTGTGTGGTTAGTTCTGAGCCTGATTCCATGGCTTCTATTTGCTTAGCTCCCAAATATTTTGGTGTTGATGCGTCACCTGGTGAGGATGGTCACAAAGCAGAGACGATGGGACCAGGCAGAAGGACACTTAGTCACTGGAAGAGACCCAGCTCTTACACATCTTCTACAAAGTCCTTCACACAGAATAAGAACTCAGGTCCGTGTCTGTCAATAGATGATTAAATAAATGAACAAACACGAGAGGGATGAGCAGACATAGGATACGTAGCTAAGCTTTATGGGGAATAAGGCCCTGCCAACCCCAGAGGCTCACTTAGACAAGAGTCTGGTAATCCTAATGGTATTTTGGCTTTATATGTTTCCTGGCGCTGATCAGGCCCCACCAAATGACCCAGGTCAGAGGTAAAGAAGGACGTGCCCCTTCTTCATTGTGTTAGTACTAAATTAATACGAATATCATGACCATCAATTGTACTGAAATCTCTAATATCCATTTTATAAATTATTCTCACCCCTGGCTGCGGTGCCTCCACCCACCCGCTTCCTACCTTTTAGCCTTTTGACTTCATTCCGATCTCCTTCCAAATTAAAAGTATTAGGGAGGAGTCCTAGAACCAGTTTTTCTCTTATTTAGAAACTCATATAAAAATGAGACCAGGAAATGGGGGGGGGGGGGGAATGGTCAAGAGAAAAGATTGCAAAGCAGTATGGTGTGGCTGTGGATTTCAGGTTGTCACAGTGCAACTTCTCTCCAGAATCCAGGTAAATTACAAATAGGAGAGGAAAGGTATTTATAAGTCAATTACCTTCTTCAATAAACCTAGAGTTTCTACCCATCGATCAGGCTCACCTTGGGTATAATATCAATCGTCCCTCCTTATCCACGGAGGCTATGTTCCAAGACCCCAGTGGATGCGTGAAACCATGGATAATACTGAACTCTATATCTACTGTGGTTTTTCTTATACTTAGATAACTATGATAAAGTTTAACTTACAAATTAGGCATAGTAAGAGATTGACAACAACAACAACTAATAATAACATAGAACAATAATAGCAATAAACTGTAATAAAAGTTTTGTGAATGTGGTCTCTCTCAAAATATCTTATTGGACTGTACTGACCTTTTTTTTGTGATGATGCGAGGTGACAAAATGCCTACATAATGAGATGAATTGAGGTAAACGATGCAGGCACTGTGACGTAGCGTTAGGCTACTCTTGACCTTCTGCCAATATGTTAGAAGGAGGATCATTGCTTCCTAACCATGGTTGACCATGGTAACTGAAACCACAGAAAGTGAAATCGGGGATAAGCAGGGACCCCTCTATAACTAACACTTTAAACCTGGAAATGAGGGGTTGGGGTGCAAAATGGAATAGAAACACTAATGGATGAGACTTATTGCATTTACCTAATGAACAATGAAGGGCCTGGAAAAGGAAAGAATTATGCTGAGTAACTTGGGAAATAGTATTTTGTCTATATAAATGAAAAGAATGTACACAAATATTATACTCAAGTAAACTGTGTCTTTCATTTGTATGAGTTAGCAATTCTGAAACTATTTTATGTGTGTAGTAGGACTGAACAGAAAGTAAGTCTATTATGGACAGTGAAAGCAAGGTTTATCTCTGTCAGACAAAGGAATTACAAATTAGGAAAGGGGGAGACTAGGTAGAATGAATCCTATGGTGTTGGATCAGAAACAAAGGTATCAGTATAAACTCATGGATTTAAGTGTGTGTGTGTGTGTGCGCGCGCGCATACACAGATGGGCTACTTTTAGTGATCTAGATCCACTTTTGGTTTTGTTTTGTGTTTTGTTTTGCTTTGTTTTCTGATGGACTCATATAAGGCCCTTAGAAAAAGAAGGAAAATATATTTTGTTAGTCATTTAAGGAAATACCAAGCTCACCCTAAGAAGTGCTATCTCCAAATGGTGACAGCAGGGTGTTACTAACTCGAGCCACAGAATTGAGGCAGAACTGCATAATGGGGCAGGGGAGTAAGAAAATACCAATAGTAGCTAAGAATCCCTGGTCCCAAAAGGCCTCAAACCAGAAACCATGTTCTAAGTACTGCAAACTCCATTTACTCCTTTCAGCTCTAATAAAATAGTCACAAATTTAGATGCTGTTGTTTAATTTTAGGATACACTTTTGATCTATAAAATTTGCTTAAAGGCAGAAGTCTTCCTGCTCAAAACTGGCAGAAGAGCAAACACAAACTTTTAGCGCAAACTTTTTAGGCCATTTTTGGATTACCAATGTCTGATCAAAATGAAAAGCGTGACCATTCAAGAGCAGATCTCAGGGATTCCTCACACAGACTCAAGAAAGTTACAAGCAACCAACTGACTTTCTCCAGAGAACTTTCTCCAGAGAACTTTCCATTAGTCATTTGCATGACTTCAATGAGATATTAGTCAAATAGACTTGATGCCACAAGGAATGAATCACTCTCAGTTTGGTGAAGTCTCCGAGGGGTACTGACAAGCAATCCACTTCTCTGTTTCCAAGGAAGGATTTATTAATGTGTGAGTTCAAGAAGGACAGAGATGACTAGCACTTTACATCAAACTGAGACTTGAATCAGAGAATTAACAGGTACCCAAGGACTTGTGATGATGGAGAGTATGAGGGCAGTTACTCTCCATAATGTAAGCACTGTGATTTCTCTGACCTAGGATTTTCTTGTTTCTGTTTCACCACTGACTGTCTTGTCTTACCATTGTCTGTGAAAAACCTGTCCCCTACTAAATCTGTCTGTCCTGTAGCTTCTCTTTCAATCTGACCAGTAGGCTCAACAGACCAAGAAGGTTTAAATCAACTTCATGTGTTTGCTCCCTCTACCTCATTGAGCTGTCTGAGAAGTTTGCAGTAGGATACATTAGAAATTCAAAAGATATAATCATCCATAAATTATAGGGAGCTAAAACAACTGTGCACACCCGTGTTTTGGATCTCCGACTCTGGACCTAGAAAGACCATCACTATTTACAAAGCCTGTCCTACGGTACAGCTGGGAGTACAGGTTTTTAAAATGTATCAAATGATTTACTTTTTATTTATTTATTTTTATCAAGGTAAGTGTACTCTTAATCTCCTCTATCTATTTCATTCATCCCCCTACATAGGTCCCTCAGGCAACCACCAGTTTGTTCTCTGTATTTAAGAGTCTGTTTTGCTTTTTTGTCTTTTCTTTGTTCATTTGTTTTGTTAAATTTGTTCTTAAATTCCACATATGAGTGAAATCATATGGTATTTGTCTTTCTTTGACTGACTTATTTTACTTAGCATAATATCTAGGTTCGTCTATGTTGTTTTAAATGGCAAGACTGCAAAGCTGAGTAATATTCCATTGTGTGTGTGTGTGTGTGCATACACACATCTTCTTTATCCATTCATGAATCCATTTAAATAATTTACTTTAATTGAATAAATTGACATGTATTGAATATTAAATAATTGCTAAACCTAAAATCTAGAATAAGATTCATTCACCCAACAAATACTGATTGCTATGATGTATTAGACTCTGTCTAGTTACTGGGGAAATAGAGATGAACAAAAAGATGGCCCTTGCCCTCAACAAGCTTATGAATGGAAGGAAAATGTATAAACAAAATGAACAAATAATCTGATACAACAAAGTGTGAGAAGGATGCAGAAATAGCATAAAGAAGAGAGCTTTTAACCTGGGGTGTCAGGAGTTGTAAAGAGAAGGTCTTTCAGAAACTGATATCTGAGCTGGTTAAAGGAGAAATAGGAGGGCACCAGGCAGCCCTTAGGGCAAGGGCAAGTGGAGCGATGGGCAGCATGGATTTCTTAGGGGGAAGAAAACAGCAAGCACAAATGGAGGCATGAGATAGTACGTTGCCCTACAAAACTCAGTGAGTATTATTGGTAAGTTAGGTGGTGAGGTAAGCAGGTGTCAGGTACGATGAGGCAGATACTGCCAGAGGTCACCAGCCAGCCCGGGCCACCTGTATCACCCTCACACTCAGGCCCAACCTTGACCTACCTGGCAGCGGGAGCCAGGGAAAGGTTTTCGATTGAGACATGGTCAGACTTGCATTTTGGATAGATGTCTCTGGATGAAAACAAAATGAGAAGATACGTTGATGGCTTCGTAGTTTGCGGTCTGGTTAGAAATGTTTCTCTCCAGTATCGTTTCAATCTTTGAAGTCCTATTTAAGAGCATTAGCCTTTTGTTTTTCTACTTTTGATCCTTCGAACCCCATGCCAATTGCTAATGATGTCAGCAGTAATGACATGGCTCGTGCAGGGCGTGCCGGAGGGGGAGAGCTTAAAACTGCCACCCCTTTTCTCACCCCTTCCCTCAACTTTCTTCAAAGAGACATGCCATCTAAGTAAACACATGGTGTTTTGCTCCGACAGGTCAGCCTCAAGCCAAGGCTCTGAGCCCCCCTTTCCAACTACGTGCAGCTCTCAGAAGTCCCTCTAATATGCAAATACTGGAGCATCATTGAGTATCAGCAAATGACTCACAGATGATCCTTTGATTCTTCCAGACCTTAGAGGTCTTGGGATGCCTTCTTGTGTCAGGGCCTTTGAGAAACCTCTCTCAGGGACCCCAGTGGTCTACAAATGGCTGGGAGAAGCTCCTGCAAGTGGGGCCTAGGGAGAATTTCCATTCCTCAATGAATAGTACCATTGTTCCAGAAACTGGCAACAGATGGTTTGGCCATTGGCTAAATCTTCAGCTGAATTTTCCAAGAGTACGAGCAGGTATGAGCTGCCACATAATCATATTCTATCTAAAAAGCCAAGAGCCTAGAACAGCCCCATAAAACACAGATAGTATTAATGATCATCTGTAAAACCAGAGTGAATTTCCTGCAGTACTTTCAAAACATCACATTAATAGCTACACATCAATACTTTCTTTTTTTCATACATTTAAATAATTTTGGTGAGACACAATATGATTACTTTGATTTACCTTTTTGAGTCCGTAAATACCATGTGTCATTCTTTTCTCTCCTTTTTTCTTTTTCCTCTTTTCACGTTTATTTTCTGCTTAGCTGTTGCCAAATGGTGGGTTGTTTGTAAGAATTAAAGCTACTTTCTTGTTTGAAAAATTAGCATCGGTTAGGCAGGATAAACAGATCCTCTCCTTTTTTCCCATCTCACTCATAGAGTTGCCAGATTTAACATGTAGAAATACAGACAGCCCAGTTAAATTTGAATTTCAGATAAACTACAAATAATATTTCAGTATAAGTACATTCTGTATAATTTTGAGACATACTTACATAACTAAAAAAGTCTTGTTTTATTTACCTGAAATTCAAATTTAACTAGGGATTCTGTATTTTATTTCACAACCCATTCACAAAGATCTGAGTTTTATTTCATGGTATTTTGGTTAGGATATCTAGCCTGAAAAAAAAAAAAAATCTTCCACCCAGCTTCATAGAATGAAATATGGAGAAATATCATGTGGTTCAAGTAAAAATAATTTGATGTCAGTAGGATGTTAAGATAGCCATTGCAAAGGACATTTTGTGATAAGTATATACTAACGTGGGAAAGTGCAAATTATAGGCTAAATAAAAAAAGCAGGATGCATAATTACATAATAGTAGTAAAATAATAATAACTAGCCTTTAGAGAATGCTAATCCGTAACAGACATGTTCTAACCGTTCTTTGTATTAATATTCACAATTTTATGAGTAGGTACTATTATTATCCCCAGCGTGAAGATAAAGAAACTGAAGTCCCAGAAAGGTTTAACTGCCTACTAAATATTAAATTTTCACATATATATATATGTTACCATATACGCATACATAGATACATAAATGTATGTTACCAAAAAGCTACATGAAGAGAAAAAGACTAGAATAAAATATAACAAGCTATAAAGTTTGTTATTTGGGGTAAGAATATAGTGATTTCTAAAATCTTATTCCTGCATTTTCTGTATTTTCTCTAAGTACATACATTGCTTTTCAAATAAAACAATAATACAATTTAAATGGAAAAACATATCTAATTAGAAAATTCTATTCCCATTTTTTAATGCCCTTGTTACCTGCCCACACCATATATTATGAAACTAGTTTTGGGGGGTTATGTACGTTGCTGTAAGTTTTAACCCACCCAAGTGTTCACCAGGAAGATACAGGCTTCCATCTTTTAAATTGAGGGCCCCTCTGTAATCAATCAATTTATTCAATCCCATGATCCCAAGTGGTCACTGAACATTCTGCAGAAGATGAAATAGGAAATGTATCTGCAAATAGAGAGAGAGAGAGAGAGAGAGAGAGAGAAACACAGTTCTGGTGGCTTTTTGTGGACATTGCATTAGAGGGAGCAATCCTGGCTTCATAGCCAGCAAGGAAAAGAACAGGCAGTTTATACAGGTCCCCAAGTCATTTCCTCAACTTGCTCTGAAGAATCAGTCCCTTCAGAGAATTATAGGCTCATCCTAAAAGTTATAAGACAAACAGAGAAAGACAAATATCATACGATCTCTCTGGTACATAGAATCTAAAAACAAAAACAAAAACAAGGTCAGAGATACAGAAAGCAGATTGGACATTGCAAGAGGCAGAGGTTGGGAGGTGAAATGTTTACTTTCTTTCTTTTCTTTTTTTAGTTTAAAAAATTAGTCCATGGCCATACCACCCTGAACGCACCCGATCTCGTCTAAAGAATTAAATAAAAATTAAAAAAAATAAAAAGATAAGGTGAGGTACTTATGTTGGTGTTGGTGCTCTTAGTGAGAGGCTTTGTGAGCCATACATCAGAGAGAGGACTTGAGAAGATCATGAGGCAGGGTCCAAGCTAACCCTGAGCTGAGATTGTTCCAATGGTTCCTGTGTCATCACTAATAATACATTTGTTTTTACAGGAGACTGTCAACAGCAAAACATAAGCTTCTGGCTTTTACTTTAAAGGAGAGATGCCAGCTTCTAAGCTCATCCTTTAATTGCCTTATACGTAATAGAAGAGGTTGTTAGTATAGTGAACAAGCCAGAACAGGGATGGGGAAGCCAACTGTTCTCTATTCCTACCATGCAAAGTCCACTGGGAGGTGTGGTTCGAAGCCAACCAGAGGATGCAGGAGATTGGAGAAGATTTCCCTTGCCCTTCAGGCCCATAGCAAAGTACACTGCCTTCTTTCCTTTGCAAAGCAAACACCAAGTACTTCTCAGAGAGATGCTACAAAGATGCTTCAGCCTAGAACAAGAGTGAGTCATGGTTTGTACAACTCGGTGGCGCTGCCAACCCGCCTCTGCTATCCCTCACAGTTTTTGTTTTCTTGGTATGATAATTAGTTGTTGGCATTAGGAATATGTCTTCTGAGGAAAAAATTTGGGCACCTGTTATTTCTGGAATGAGTGTTCCATGCATCCTATTGAGGTAAGCTATCCACTCACAGTCCAAGTACTGGCAACATGTGGTCACCTAACCCAGAGCTCCATCGTTCTCATGCTATGTTTTTATCAGTCCAAAATAACAAACGTGATTTCCAGACACTCTCTTCTACCTTCTGCTGAGATAAACAGAGAGCAAGCTATTCAGGAAAAGCAAGTTTCTCAGTTACCAAAAACTTGAAAATTATCTAGTGGTTCTTAACCTCAACTACCCAAAAGGATCACCTTGGGAGCTTCTTGAAAAATATTAGTGTTGGGGCCCTACCCCAGAGCAGATTAGACAGCTTCTCTGGGAGTGGAACCAGCCAGGGCATTGGTGGTCTTTCACAACTCCATATGTGATTCTGCTAGAGCTCCAAGGCTGAGAACCACTATCTCATCCATCCAGGCCTTTCCTAATGAAACAGACCGGGAGGGGTTGATGGACTGTCCCAAGGTCTCATATCTTGTTAGGTAGGTCCCCTTCTCTGTTTGTCTTCTTCTAGACTATGAACTCTTTGAGCACCTGAACTATGATGATGATATTGTTGATGATAAATCCACAGTGCCTACCACAATAAATGTCTGATGAGGGCAGAAAGCCAAGAAGGAAAGGATGGGCCAGAACCTGGTCTTCCCTTTTTCCCACGGCCTCTTAGAAGAAAAATTGTTATTAAGATAAACTACTATGAACTTTTTAGCCCCAAAACTAAGTCATTAAATAGCAGATTCCCCAAAACTTATGACTCATCCTTTTCTGGAAAAATGCTATGAGTCAGACTGCCCCCCAAATCCCAAACCAAATGACTTTATCCTGATTAATCCATTTTTTTTAAACTAAGTGCTTGACCTCGTTCCATACCCCATGCCTCACTAAATTCTCATTTTGTAAAGTCTCCTTTATTTCCCTAGTTAAACTTGACACTTTCCAATTTCCTTCGGTATCAAGATTCCAGAGTGAAGAGAAGAACTACGGGAAGTCTTTGCTGTGATTAAGGAGACAGAGGACTTGAGCCTGTCAGTTGGTGAGGCCTCGGGCACTGAGTTCCAGCCTATTCTGTGACTATACAACTTTCTCCCGGCAGTCAGGTGGAATTCAGGTGAAATCTAGCCAGTGTGCTGTGGTATAAGGGCTCAGAATTAGGGCACCAATGTCCAGGGCCATGGAACTGGGCAGCAGATACTGTGGTACCCCTGTCCTCACCCTTGGAACTACAGTGCACCCAGACCAGCCTTCCCAATGCCTGCAATTCTACACTGCATTCCTCTGCCCGAGGGAGTTCTCTGGACATACCCCTGTGACAGACTTAAGTACTTGAGAATGAATATCTTCCCCCTGCCTCCATGGTGGTCTTCCACCCAAAACTGAGTGGAACTGGGGTCTCCAGCTCTCGTGTCCCTCAGGTGCAGGAACTCCAAGGCATGTGTTGAGTTTCTCCTGGGGTTCCAGCCCAGTTGCCCAGTAGTTACCAGCTGGCTACCATACCTTTTTTTAGCTGCCTTCTCTTCTTTCACCCTTTCCAGCTCCCTTGTTGGCATTTCCTCAGCTTATCCCCCACATAATGAAATCCTGTGTCAAGGTCAGATTCTGACAGAACCCAAAGAAGACAGTGGCCTTGTCAACTTATAGTTATTTGATTTGAGGAAAGCTATTCAACTTTGAGAGTCACTGTCCTCAAATGTAAATTAAGGAAAAGATTTCGGAGCCTCACTCGGTCAGGGTAGGCCAAGAGCTGCTTCCGGTGGCTGCCAAAGCCCTCCTTGACCAGCCCCCCCCCCCCCCCCCCCCTGTCTCCTTCAGCCCTCAGCCCTCTGGGTCTAAGCACTCCCCTCCCCCAGGCTCCTCTCCAGCCACTGGGAGTTCCTTTGAATTCTTGCAAATGCTGTGTTCCCACTTGCCTTTGGAGCTCTCACTCAAGCTGTCCCTCTGCCTGGAACACTCTTCTTCCTTCTGTTTATTTGGCTCACTCCTACACATCCTTCAGCTCTCTGCTGAAATGTCAATTCCTGTAGGGAAGCCTGTTCTGACGCCCAATCTAGGACGGTGCTTTTGTTGTGTGCCACCAAATACAGTGTCCCCATCGTCACCTTTGGCATGCTTTCCAGTAATTTCTGTTTACTTCCCCAAGTCCACCTCACTCCCCAGCCACCATCACCACTGGCTATTATGCTCCTTGAGAACAGAAATTCAATTTCCCTTGATCCCCACTCCATCCCTGACACCCAGCCCAAGGTCTTTACATAGTGGGTACTTAGTAAACAATTGTTGAATAAAATGCACACTTGTTTACTAAACATTAAAGGGTTTGGGAATAGAAGTTAAAACAAAGCTTTCCAATCAAACAATCAGGGCTCTGTCTCAAATGGTTGGTGCCCAAGATACGGCTGTTCTCCCTCAGCGTGTGTACTTGAGGCCTTGGGGAAAAGGGTGTGTAAAGGATAGAGTTTCCCTTTAACTTGAGAACAGCTTTATCTTTTTATCCTAGTGTGGGCTATCATTATTTTTAACATGAAAGATTTTAAAGTTGGAAAGCACTGTGTTAAAATAATCTAGCTCAGTACTTATAAAAACGTGGAGTTAAAATCTGGAAAAGAAAGTTGAGTAGCAAACACTGAACCTGAACAATGCTTGGGAGAAGAAGTCACCCTGTTTATCAGCTATTAAGGACAATGCAGCCTTCCTAGGTGTGGGTCTTTCTGACATTCCTTTACACTAGGTGGCCTGATAGGCTTTATCTCAAAAATCCCTGGATCTTCCAGGGATGGGGCCAAGTGCAGGGAGCAACTCTCAATTTTTTCTAACCACCACCTGTCCTAAAGTCCAAATTCCTTAGCATGCATAGAAGCCTCCCTGGGGCCCGACACTGCCTACCTTTCTCTCCAGGCTCATTTTCCTCCATATCCTGCCATACACCTTCCTTGTGTATTGATTTGCAGACATGTTTCATATCTCTTGTGTTGTGGCCCTGCTATTCACCCAAAGGCAGACTCCTCCCTCTCTCTCCCACCCTTCCGTCAATTTTGCTGGGTGGCTCCTTTCATTCTCCGAGACTCCACTCAAGCCCCAGGGCAGCCTTCTCTGAACTTCTAGAGTGGAGTATGTATTTCTGGTTTCCACTACTGCCTGAGTTTTCCTCCAGCACATTCCTGTGTTGAAAATACTGGTTTGCTGTGTCCCATTGACTCCACCCCCAACCACTTTATGAGTTTTTTGGAGGACAGGACTATGTCTTGTTCATCTTTGTCCCCTCAAGGCCAAGCACAGGGCCTGCCATTGAGGAGGTATTCAATAAATGTTTGCTCAAAGATTCTAAACAGCATGATCATTTTTGTGTGATCTAGCCCTTGCCTGACACAATAGTAGGCACACTTTACCAAATTGCTGATGATTGATTTACTACTGACTTATAATTTAAAAATTTTTGCATGTGCACTTTAAGTACTGGTCACAGATTGGAAAAAGGAAAGGTCTTAGCTTAAAAAAAAAAAAAAAGTTTATATAATGTGCACAAGTCTCTCATCTTGAGTGCCGTGATCACAGACAACAGTCCTGGTGTGAACCTCCTGGGAGAAGAGAAAATATTTCAGGCATTGAACTCCAAATAGCAGCTGGCTATCCCTCAGGTTTCTCACGTACACAAACGTGTGGCAAATAGGACTGTAGGTTGATAACTCCTAAGAAATCTGTTTTCTATTTTAATACAACTGAATAGAAGTAGTCCTTTGTTAAGATGAATGAATGAAATCTGCAGCTAGGCTTTGGAATTCATTTCTGAGGGAGGGGTTATCCAAGAAGCTTTGTACCAGCTCCACCCTGGTGCCTGCCCTGAGAGTGACTGAGGCCGGAGTGTCCACACCCAGGGCCAGGAAAGGGCGGAGCCACCAGCCAGGGAGCATGCAGCAGGATGCAGAGCCCCTGGGGACGGGTGGCTGCCACAGCACTACCCTTGTGCTAGGCTTCCAGCACACCCAAGGTTGGGTTTCTGGGGCTCTGGCTTGTTCGGGCCTTTGGCACACTTCCCATATCCCCTGCAAACCATAATAGCTGCAATTTACTCAGCTGTTGTCAGATGATGTCCTGCACATTTGCATAAAATCTACCATCCCTCCACAAGTGGAGTAACCAATCATTTTTTAAAGATTTTATTTATTTATTTAGAGAAAGAGAGAGAGAGTGTGTGTGTGTGAGCAGGGGGAGGGACAGAGGGAGAGGGAGAGAGAATCTCAAGCAGACTCCCTGTGGAGTGTGGAGCCTGTCTCGCGGCTTAATCCCACAACCCTGAGATCGTGACCTGAGCAGAAATCCAAAGAGTCTGATGCTTAACTGACTGACCCACCCAGGCACCCCAACAAATGATTTTAAAAATAATTTTCCCAAAGCTGGTGAGTAGTAGTGCTAGGCTAACACCTGGGGGTTCCATCTGCACTCATGATGATTGATGCATCAAAACTATGATAAAACTTATAGCCTGGATGTGATTTACATGTATCAGATCATTATATTCCCACAAAAACTTTTTTAGGAAAAAGGTATCCTCCTCTTACTGATGAGGATATTGAGGCAGAAATGAAGTATGGAGAAATGCACCTCCAGTAACCATGTACTGTAGTTAGGGGTGGGGAAGAAGTCCATCTCCTGTCTTCTGATTCAGAACTCTGTCTATCCCTTTACACACAAACACACAGACACACAGATATGCTTTACTTCTGGTTAAAAAAAAAAAAAAAAAAAAAAGAGGCAGGTGGGAAAAGGACTAGCAAGGAGCCAGATATATAATTTACATAACACAGGTTCTTCATAAACACTCCAGACACCATGAGGAATAAATTATAAGATCAGTCACCAGTAATTGAACTACAAACTAGAAGGTCTAGTGGACCCCAAAATTGGCTCCCAGTAAGGATGACTTGAGTTCTGCCCTCGTTTCCCACTTTGCTCTAAAGTATAAACTACAATTATGAAAAGGCAAAGGTGTTTGCCATGTTAGCTCCATAAATAAAAGCATTCAAACTGAATTCCCCGCGGGCACCAAGAAATCTGGCTTCAAAGGCAGACTGGTTGTCTCTTGCCATGGAGTATCACCAGCTCTCCTGACATCTGAAGATCTCTAACGTCCACTCAGTCTGAAGGCCCACCCATCACTGCACTGTGGCAGAAGGAGTGTGCCTGATATTAGAGTTTGAAGACAGCTTTGTAAAAATGAGCTACTGGTCTCATGAGACCTGCTGAGGGGGTGAAGTGCCTAGGGATGAAGAAACCCTGAAGTCGAAAGTGTCACCATCATCCAGGAAACAAGGTTGCTTCCTACCACTTGCCCTAGTGTGATAGTTTTTCTCCTAGTTTAACATCCCATTGATTAATGATGCCAGTTAAAAGCCAAAGCATGCTGAGTGCTGACCTCCATGAAAGATTGCAAAATTACGTAAATCTAATAAGGGGCATAGGAAAGGGGGCATGACACTGAAAAGAGTTTCCTTGCTACTCTGGTTGTTAAGGATTTGCATTAGAATGAGGTCAGGTCATCACAATTTCTGTTTTAATTTGTCAATAGGCAATCTCGAATTGTAGTCACTGGCTGCCATCTCCAACTTCCTAGGCATCAAGTGGCGTACCCTTTTCCAGTATTAGAGAAACTTCCAGTCCTGCTGGAATGGCTTTGTACTCTATTTCCAAACAAGAACATAATGTATATAGAAAAAAATAGGTCAATATTTAGCTTAAGCATCTTCTGGCAATAGTTTTAAACATGGAGTGGGTGTAAATTTACCTTGACCAAAGGCTCATCATGTGTCATTTACCATTATAAATATACCAGAATCATTGGAATTCTGGAAAACTCAGTCTTCTGCTCACACAGTAGCTTTCATGTACCATAAACTAGCTCAGGGACTTTGTCCTTGATGATTTACCTATTAGAACACTTCCCCCAATGATCCCCATGGCTCACTCCATGGGCGCCCTCAGGCTTTGACTCAAAGTCACCTTCCCAGAGAGGTCTTCCCTGACTATCCTTTTTATCCCACTGACCCTGGCATTTTCAATCCCCTTTCCCATTTTCTTTCTCTCCATGATTTGTTTTATTTTATACCTATTTATTTTGTTTCTTCTCTATCTGTCCCTACTAAAATATAAGCACCTGAGACCAGGGATTTTCTCTATTTTTTCCCCCACTGCTAAAATCCTTGCTTGTATATGAATTCTTAGTACATAGTAGTCATTTAGTAAATTTGTGTTGAAATGGATGGATGGATGAATAGATGCATGGATGGGCGGACGGACAGACGGACAGACGGATGGATGACCACTGGATCTTTCAGCTGGCTGGAATCTGACAAAGAGAGTAGAGGTCCAAAAGTAAATAAAGGACAAGCTTATTTCTCAGCTTTTCTCTCTGCATGTTGGCAGTTGTTAAACCATCTGCCATACAAGCCAGCTCTACCATTTCAATCCCGAAACCCTGTGTTAATTATATCACTACATGGTATTTCTTCGCTTATCCAGGACAGCCATGTGGTAATAATCTTTTGAGACAATCCTAAAAGAATAGTATTTTATGATTTCATTAAAAGAAGGGATTAAGGTGGTTACTGAAGATGTGTCTGTGGGGAAGTTTCAAGCTTTTATGTGTGGTTAAACAAAGTAACTGCCTCATAGGACAAACTCTTTATATAGGTTAAGAGTCCAACTGTCGGGCACCTGGGTGGCTCAGTCGTTAAGCGTCTGCCTTCGGCTCAGGTCATGGTCCCAGGGTCCTGGGATCGAGTCCCACAATGGGCTCCCTCCTCGGGGGGAAGCCTGCTTCTCCCTCTCCCCCTCCCACTGCTTGTGTTCCTGCTCTCGCTATCTCTGTCTCTGTCAAATAAATAAATAAATAAAATCTTAAAAAAAAAAAAAGAGTCCAACTGTCAGAGGCATTTTTTATGCACTTACAAACGATTCAAATTTACCTATTCTAAATGCATTAGATGCTAAGTCTTATACCTGTTATTTTCTCTATATATCAGGGACACTGTGGCCACCAATGCCTTCCCTCAAAAGGGTATTCCCAATTGGTTCTGTTGGGTCCTACTTTGATCCAAGAGTCCTGTGTGACACTCCTCCATTTCATAAGATGTCCATGCCCCCTCACCTCTTTTAGAGGTGAGGTAGAAAAAAAAACATATGGGAGTTTAGCACCTAAAGATGGTGGGTAATCGACAGGCAATAAGCAGGAGTGGAAAGAGTAGGCCATCATCCAAAGGTTTTGGGGGTCCTCATTAGACAAGAACCTGTGTCAAATCTGCTTCCGTTCAGTTCCCTGGTCCTGGAGAGGAAGGTCCTGCTTTTAGTACTCACCCCATTTCTTCTCTTCCTCTCTATCCATCAACCCTCCCATCTCCTTTCTCCTGATTCAGTTTTATTTAAAGAATGAGGTACAGCTCTTCTCCATATACCCTAAAATGCCCTCACTTAAAAATAGAGTTTTCTGTGAGCCTTTGTGTTCGCTTCACTGATGGTAGAAGGGGGGAAATGATCAGAGGGAAAAGAACACCTAGCAAATGCGCAAATTAATATTTCAAGATATAATCCTTTTGCATGCTGAATGAAATCCTCCACATTCTTTACTCTGAGGCCCACTTCTTGCTTGAGACCTGTTCGCTCTACTCCACTTGGTGTAGATTATCCCCTCCTCAGAAGCACTGTGTCTGTACCACTCATTTGTCCCTCCTGCTCACACTCGGTCTTATTGTTTTTATTCTGTTGTGTTCTAATATCTTCTAAATTCATTTTTTTCCCTCTTTCTATGTTAGCAACGCCTTTAGAGCAAGGAAAATTCCTAAAAAATATCTTACAAGCCTGCACCTTACACACAACGAGTATTCAACAAAAATCTGCTGATGCATTGATCAAGTCCCAATCTGGAAGCATCAGCAAGGTACAGCTGACTAAGAGGGATGGGAAACTGGTCGACATGAAGTAGCGCTCTGCAGCTTGAGGTAGGGAAGCCCTCCTGTCCTAAGTATTATCACTAGAAGTTCTGACACAAAATGCAAGGTAGGGATTGCACAACCTAAATAAGCAGAGTGACAAAACTCTAGGAGGAAGTTTATATTGGTGATAATGATGATGATGATGATCAACAGTTGACTATTAACTATGTTCCAGATTCTTTTCTAGGTCCTTTACCCATATGAACTAATTTAATCCTTATAATAAGTAGCCCACATGATCTACATTCATGGAGAGAACATTCATGAGTGACCTAAGAGAATGGGCTCAATATGAAAGAGCAAAACAGAAATTGAAAAGGATTAAGTTTTCGAGTTAGTATTATTTTCCCATTAAAGTCTCAATACTCACCCCAGGGAAACGGCATATTGCATAATATTAACAGCATTTGCATTTTCTGTAGTGCTCTAAACCTCTCCATTACCAAGGGAAAGGATTTCCACTCAATTAGATCACAAAGTAGAGGATTATGTGATTTAAATCCCAACACATGAAAGATGTGAAGACATTGTGTGTAGGAAAAGCTAATTGAGGACAAGAAGGACTATGATATGTGTTAGCACTGTGGCAGTGACCGCCAAGAGCAGTCAGGTGCTTCTCTTCCTTTGTGCCTTCATAGGGCTGTGTTGAGGGGTACCACTCATTTCCAGTAGAGACGAGTCATGCATCCTCAATTTGGATGTGGCTAGCTGAGCCTAGAGGGTGTCAGTCTTTGAGTTGCACAGTCTAATGTCTTTGTTTCCTTAGAATGTAAATTAAATCCCTGAGCTGGGACAACCCGTGGAGAGACAGCAGGCTGATTCGTCGTGGTAGGAAAGAGTAAACCACAGTGTTTCCTCATGAAACATATTAAAGATGTAAATTTGGGCAGGGAAAATCCTGTTGTTATTATTGTTTGTTAAGTGTTGTTATTTAATCTGAATTCTTCCGGGAAATTTGAATTTATTGAGTTTGGTTAATAGGAGTCAATGGAATAAAGAAAAGCTGAAGGAAGCAGTATTAAATTCTCAACCTGGTTTGGTTATTGATTTCTCTTTAGACCCAGGGTAAATATGATAACCTATAGGCGGTTCCTTTTATTCCTTCCTTGAACTATAGTCATACAATTATGGTCAGTTTGAGTGTTTAGTTTTCTGAATGAGGTTTTGCTGACTGGATCATTTGATAAAGCCATGGACTCACTAGGACAAAGAGTCCATATGGGCCCCTTTGCTCTCACTGCCACTCACTGTACCCCAGTATATTCATACAGCTGGTCATAAAGAGGACTGGATGGAAGAGCATGAAGGGAGCAGCATGTGGTTGATACTCAGCAAATAGTTCTAGAATGAACATGGTTTGAAGTTACAGCCTCAAATGTCACTTGGCAGCAGTTATCAAAAATGTCATCCCTCTTCAGCTAAACTTGATTCTTCCATATTGTAGAATATATCTGAGGATGAAACAATAGGAGTCTGAATAGTACAAAACTAGTCATTTACATGTGTAACTGATATGAATTTTTCCACTTAGGTCAATAGATATCACCACCTATGGGACATTCAATAACTAGCTCCCTATACACACACACACACACACACAGGGAAGGTTCCAGATCTACAGGATACTCCACCCCCAGGCTATGCTTTGTGGCAAACCTGTCTAGCCTGCACTGCCCAGGGTGCCAGGCGAGAAAACCAACTGGTTTTTTTGTTTGAAATTGGTTCCCCTGAACCCAGCAGCACCTTTCTTCCTCCTTCTTTGGGGTGGAGAACATGAAAGAAAAAGTTATTATATATCCTCTGAGGCAACAAAGAACCTAGAAGGAGATTCAGAAGGCTAGATCCAGCCTACAGAAAATGTTTTTGTCTCGTGGAGAGTTAAATTAAAAATTTGGGAAGTTTTACAAAAATATATGGTTTGCAGCTTGTATTTAGATGGTGATATACAATATACAATCACAATGGTGATATATTCCTAGTAAACTAAAAATATATAACATAGCATGTAGAGCCTTACAAATAGGGAGTTTTTTATTTTAGGTCTTTTTTTATTCCTCAAAACTTCATGTTTGTGCACTATCTAGAGCACCTTGCAATAAAACATAAATTTGAGTTACATTTTAAAAGACTTTCAATGGTCCATTTCATTATAAAAATAACACATAGTGGATCAAAATAAGACCATTACACTTTAAGTATACTTTAAGCCCTTCCAGAAAACTTAAAATATTGGTACTCTGTTCAGCCAAAGCTGAGAAGGAATTCTAGGCAGAACTCTAGTAAAACCCTCTATTAAAAACTAAAATTAGAAATATAAAATGATAGGCTAGATAAGGAATAAGTATTTTTAAAATATAAATAAATAAACAGAAGAATTTTCGAACATACTGGCCTTCCCCCATTCTGTTCAACAGCTTCTGTTCAAATATCAAGTCTGTACTTCAATGACAAGATAGTGTGGAAGGAAAAGCAAATCAAATGAGAAACACAGTCACTAAAATGTGTTTAATCATTTACAGTGTCTGACCTTTCACAATTCAAATGATTTTTGGCTGCACATAACTTTTCCAAGTAGCCAGCTTTTTTTCAGAATGTATTATATTTTTAACTAAAACTTTATTTTTCCTATTCCAGCTGGAAAGTCTCAACTTTTCATTCAACTCCTGACAGATCTCTATCCTTTAAGAACTGATGGGAATTTTCATGGAAGTCTTAGGACTCAAATTCACTCAAATTCTTAATCACTACCTGGTTGGATGACTCTATCTCTTTTGATTAAGGTTACTTATAAGGAGAGGCTGTTTGACTGATTTTATTTTTTTTAAAGATTTTATTTATTTATTTGAGAGAGAGAATGAGAGACAGAGCACGAGAGGGAAGAGGGTCGGAGGGAGAAGCAGACCCCCCCGCTGAGCAGGGAGCCCGATGTGGGACTCGATTCTGGGACTCCAGGATCATGACCTAAGCCGAAGGCAGTTGCTTAACCAACTGAGCCACCCAGGCTCAGTAATGGAAAAAAACTGAAAAGAAGGGTCACCAAAAAGAGTTACTACAGCTCTTCATGCAAATTCTGTTGCATAGACTGTTAAAAAAATAAACATTGGTAGCTAATGGCTGAGTCTAAAGAAAATGAGTCAGAGCCTAAAGCAATATGACAGATACTTAGGCCTGAACTCGGTGCCTAAGGGATAATTGGATTGTCAACATATATTTGCTGTCCTATTGCTTGATGGATACATTTTACTGTTTTTTCTATTCTAATTTTCTGTAGATTTCATATATACCTATGATTAGCTCAATTCAGAATGGTGATGTCATTAACCATGATTAACTTTGGGCAAATCAGTCTCTCTCTGGACCTCAATTTCATCATCTATAGAATGAAGGTTTTGGATTGGATTAAAAAATCTTTTCTGGGGGGGCCTGGGTGCCTCAGATGATTAAGCATCTGCCTTCAGCTTAGGTCATGATCCTAGGCCCCTGGGACTGAGCCCAGCATCTGGTTCCCTGCTCAGTAGGGAGCCTGCTTCTTCCTCTCCCTCTGCCATTCCCTCTGCTTGTGCTCTCTGGCTCTCTCTCTCTGTGTGTCAAATAAATAAATAAAATGTTAAAAAAAAGGGGACGCCTGGGTGGCTCAGTTGGTTAAGCAACTGCCTTCAGCTCAGGTCCTGATGCTGGAGTCCTGGAATCGAGTCCCGCATTGGGCTCCCTGCTCAGCAGGGAGTCTGCTTCTCCCTCTGACCCTCCCCCCTCTCATGATCTCTCTCGATCTCATTTTCTCTCTCAAATAAATAAATAAAATCTTTAAAAAAAAAATGTTAAAAAAAAACGTGTTTTTTTTTTTTAGAGAGCAAGAGAGTGGGGGGCCGGGGTGGGGCAGAGGGAAAGAGAGAATCTTAAGCAGGCTCCATGCCCAGGGCGGAGCCCCACTTGGGTCTCAATGTGGGGCTCATGGTGGGGTTTGCCTGGGGCTTGGTCTCACAACCTTAGGATCACGACCTGAGCAGAAATCAAGAATCAGATGCGTGGGGTGCCTGGGTGGCTCAGTGGGTTCAGCGTCTGCCTTCGGCTCAGGTCATGATCCCGGGATCCTGGGATCGAGTCCCACATTGGGCTCCCTGCTTGTTGGGGAGCCTGCTTCTCCCTCTCCGGGCTCCCCCCTCCCTGCTTATGCTCTGTCTCTCTCTCTCTCAAATAAATAAATAAAATCTTAAAAAAATAATAAAAGAATCAGATGCTTAACTGACTGAGCCACCCAAGTGCCCCTGGATTAAAAAATCTTTAAGATGCCTTCAAATGCCATGTTATAGTCTGTAGTTCTAGGTGCTAATTGGTCAAATACTATTCTTTGTAAATGTCCTAGCAGCACGCACAGCACCTAAAATCTATGAAGTATATATATAGAATCAGAGATGAATGGATGGTAGCTTTCGAAGGAAGGAAGTATAGTGTCTGGGTCCATTTGATAAGGCATAGGATTGTAAATGTTTTCCAACTTTGGTGTAATAAGTACAACATCGTAGAAGTTTATAAAGAAAAAAAAAAGCCGTCCATCTCTTGAATGAAGTAACCCATTTCAGCTTTTTGGTGTATAACTGTCCATTCTTTTCTCTATGCTTATACACAAGTAAGTTGTTTTTATTCATTAGAAAACACTATACATTTTTTAACTTGACAATATATCATGCAAGTTTTTAAATTCATACTTTTAATAGCTATATAATTTTCTTTAGCATGATTGTATAATGCATTTAATTATGTTTCTACTCACCCAAATTTTTGCTGTTAACAACCAATCTTGTAATAAGTGCCCCTATACATAAAGTCTTGCATACTGGCGTATGTATTTCCAAAGAGTTTATTCTCAAAAGTAAGATTTCCAGGTCAGTGGATAGGCACATTTTAATTTTGTATAAATATTGCTAAATTATTTTCCAAAATATTCATATTCCCCTCAGCAGTATGAGAGTACCTATTCCCCAGAGTCTTGCCAGCTTTGAATACATAACTTTAAAAAAAAAATTTTTTTTTAAAAGATTTTTTTAATTTATTTATTTGAGAGAGAGAATGAGAGACAGAGAGCATGAGAGGGAGGAGGGTCAGAGGGAGAAGCAGACTCCCCGCTGAGCAGGGAGCCCGATGTGGGACTCGATCCCGGGACTCCAGGATCATGACCTGAGCCGAAGGCAGTCGCTTAACCAACTGAGCCACCCAGGCGCCCTTGAATACATAACTTTTTAAAAAAAAATATTTTCCAGTAGATCTAATAAGTGAAAAAAGTTATCTTGCCATTTTAAATTACATTTTTCTAACTATCAGAAATTCTGGCATTTTTACACATGTTTATTTGCATATGGTTTTGTTCTTTTGCCTTATGCTTTTACTGATTTGCTTTTTATACCCTAGGAATCTTTTCTATTAGGTTATTTGTCTTTTTCTTATAAAATTGTAGGAGCTTTTTGTGTAGACGTTAAATCAACCCTTTGTCACATGGATTGACATCAATTTTGAAAAAATTTCCTACCTATTACTTACCAAATAAGCACTATAATAATATTCATTTTGTAGAATTGATATGGAAATTGAGAATGTATCAGTACCAAAAATAGTTTCACATTACAGAATAACTGCTATGCCCTGAATAACATGTCCCCAAAATTAATATGTGAAGCTCTACACTTCAACAAGATGGTTTGGAGATAGGACTTTTGGGAGATAATTAAATTTAGATGAGGTCATGAGGGTGGGGCCCTCATAATGAGATTATCGCCCTTAAGAAGAAACACCAGAGAATTTGGGCTCTCTTTCCTTCTGCCATGGGAGGACACAGCAAGATGGTAGACCTCTCCAAGCCAAAAGAAGAGATCTCATTAGAAACTGATCATGCTGGCAACTTGATCTTGGACTTCTAGCCTCTAGAATTATGAGGTAATACATTTCTGTCATTGAAGCCATCCAGCCATGGTCAAGCTGACTAAGGGATTAACAATTTACAAGACCCAGGGGCTCCTGGGTGCCTCAGATTGTTAAGCATCTTCACTCAGGTCATGATCCTGGGGTCTTGGGATCGAGCCCCACATTGGGCTCCTGGCTCAGCGGGGAACCTGCTTCTCCCTCTCCCTCTGCTTCTCCCTCTCCTTCTGCTTCTCCCTCTCCCTCTGCTTCTCCCTCTCCCTCTGCTTCTCCCTCTCCCTCTGCTTCTCCCTCTCCCTCTGC